>NC_090807.1:39288625-39578625 GCF_036512215.1 Solanum lycopersicum | reverse complement strand
TTTAAATTCAGATTTTTATATATAGATATATACAGATTTGTCAAATAATTTATTAAATGCACATAATAAATGGTACTGTCATTTTAAAACGTCTCCTAAAGCGTGGTCATATAAAAAGTCAAATTCTAATTAATTTCTTACCTTTTGATTACACATTTATTGTTATTTTCAAATCCATAATAACTACTAAAATCTTCATTTTACTTTTTTTTGGTTTACTTTCATCCTCTCCCTTCATTTATCATTTTCCTTACTCTTTTAAACATATATTTTTTCTTCAGTAACTACCTTCACATGGATTTTAAATAATTATTCATCTTAATTCATTTGTTTACATTTTTATTTGTAAAGATATTATAAAATATGCGAACATAAATTATTATTTTTTTCTCCAGATTTTATAGGCAGAAATTTATAATTTTAAATTTGCGCGTTCCAAAAAGACAGATGATATTATATAAAAAAAAAAAGGTAAAATAAAGATGTTCCAAATAGAAATTGCATAAATATGTGTATTTAATTACATCAAAATGTTTTCTAATATGTATCAAGAATATTTTTCATGATATGTATACAGAATCATTGTAAAATGTATGATTTCTTTGTCTTTTCTTGTATAATATGTGACATTTCTCTAAGATTTTTATTTATATTTATTTTTTCTTTTATTTAAACTAATATTTTACTGAAAAAGTGAAACATTTAATTTATTACAAATTTATATATGATAGTAAAGATGAATATAAAAATGGTGACACGGTTTTAATCGATTTTATCTTTTTAACCTTTTTTCTAATTTTAAAATACCAAAATATTCACCTAAAACATAAAAGACCATTACAACTAATCATATTTAATTATATTTTCATCAACAGTCATATTTAATTTATTTTGTCATTTAAGTTATTACTCTTTTTTCCTATAATATTTCTCAAATTCTCATCAATTATTACAAAATTTTTCATTTGATTTAAAAAGAATTCGAACAAACTATTCACGATAGTTAATTTCATAATTCTTATTCATTTTATAGTTTTTTCCCTTTCTTTTTTCTGTTTTTACTTTTCTTTTTATTTATTCAATTCCAAAAAAAAATATATTTTTATATAATATAAATGTATTTCTTTATATACTTTATTAGTGTTTTTTTTATTTAACTTATAAGTTTTACCTCCATAACGTTATTCTATTAAATTTTAATTTTTAATAATATCATTTAATTTCATGACTTCAAAATTATCAGATTCATAGCCTTCAACTATCAAATTTTAAAATTTAAGATACTTTATGATATCTCTCTATTTTTACCAATATAAATACACAAATTTTTTGTTTCATACAATTCTAATTTAAGATTAATCTTTTTATTTCGTTGTTCTTTGTAGTATTATTATATTATTAAATTCAGTTTTTAATTTGACACAATGAATAAGATTTTTGAATGTTGATTAGTTTGTCAAAGAGGTGCAGACAAAACTTTCAAAAAAGTGGACATTGATTTTGTATTCTTATTTTTATGTATTTTTTTATGAAACGGTTCCAAGGAAGATTTGTGTGTTTTTATTTTCTCCATGTAACTTCTTTAGTTTGAATTTTTATTTTTTTTAAATTTCAAGTATGTTTTTTGTTTAGATGCAAATTAGTTATTGTAACTTTATGTATAAAAATACTAACTACTAACAAAGGTTTAAAATACTATTGCACATATAACTATTTATATTTTTTCTTAAAGATTCCTCAATTTTGTTTATATAAGTTCCTGTTTATTTATTTCAAGAAACCCTACTTGAGATTATCTTTTCTATTTCATATTGAGAAAATAGTCAAAAGTTTTTCTAATCTATTATTCAATCCTTAACTATACACTTATACTTTTCGGGAGTCCGATTACCCTTCTTAAATTATTTTAAAGTGAAATTATTTGCTCCTTGAATGCTGAGGTGACAAAGAAAGTGTAGTTCACTTTCTTTAAGAGAGTGAAAAGTAAAACTAATAATCAAAACTTTAATTTTTAGATTATTTTTCAGTTTGTATTGGTTTTCTTTTTCTTTAAAAAATAAATAATTAAGTTTTCCTTTCAGTTTTTGTTTATTTTTTATTTTTACCTTTTGTTTTTCTCTTCACCATAGCAGGCGGAAACTCAGCTCCACCAGACCACCACCAAGTCCTTCGTCAACCTCCCACCATTAAATGGATTTTCATCCTCGAATTACAATTTTTTCACGGTAGATTTATTTAAAAATTTGACAATAGTTTAAAATCAAAAGTGAATAGGGTCAAATTTTAGAGTCATTAATGAAAAAATTTAGGAACCCTTGAGTGAAATTTATAAGTTTCCTTAGTGATGTTATCGTGATCCAACCACCGCGTTCATCTTTAAAGTTGCTAAGTTCCCAATAATTTCAACCAAAATTCAAAATTCACTTTGAAAAATCAAATGTGAAGTCTCTAAATATTGAAAATCATTACTCTTTTGTGTTCATAACTAAGCATTAATGCAGTCCACTCATTGCATATCCTACCATACAACATCAAATGATAAATCTTTTTACCATCAATAGACATTTTTAAATTTTTTTGTTTTATTGAACAAAAATCATGATGAATTTTCAATTGATGTATAGAAAGTTAATGAGAAAATTTCATTCAAAGATTTCTAAATTTGAGCTTACTTTGCTAGTTTGAAGAATCATCATTTCATCAAAATGAAGAAAAAAAGAAGCAAGAAAGGAAAGAGAATAAAAAGAGAAGAAAGGTAGTATAAAAGGAAAAGTAAAATTTAAAAAAAAATACTTTTTAATCTTTTAAAAAGTTAAATTACGTGGAAAGCGCGTGCCACTTAATTTTTTATAAAAATCTGAACGTGAGTTGTTAGGGGTGTATATTATACTTTTAAAATGTTCAGGGGGTAATAAGTTTCCCGTAAAGTATAAGTGTGTAGTTGAGAATTGGGTAATAGATTAGGGAAACTTTTGAGTATTTTCTCTTTCATATTTGAAAATACAGTTTTTCTTAATTTTTCTTAAAATCTTTCTCATACATCACTATTAAAACATAAGTTAAAGAGCCATAGAGGCGCCTATATACTTCTTATTTCAAGTTAAATAACAGACATTAAAAAAGATTATCAACTACTACTAAAACTACATTACACTGTATTTCTACTTCAATTTGTTGGATTTTCATTTCATGACAAATTTTTATTTTTTAAACATGGAAAGCGCAATTCAATTTCATTTTGCTGTGCACTCTTCAATTTCATGATATTCACCTTTTCGTAGTATGTCAAACTTTCATTTTTAGTTTGGGGCGATACTATAAAGTAAGAAATTTGTGCTAAATTAATTTTAATACACCTTGAAAAAAAATATAGTTCTTTGACCAGTTTTTCAAATGATGGGAGTATATAATGTTAGAAAATGTAAAAAGTATAAAAAAATGGTCGAACAAGTTCTTTATTATCTATTAAGCGACCAAAATTACCATAAGATTTTGATTATCCAAATGTCACCTTCGTGTCTATAAAAATATAATTAGCTAGACAATCCAACTATACTTAACAATTTAAATTTAATGTAATTTACGTACGCTCATTTTTAGGTTTTAGACATCACAATTTCTATATTTTATCAAATTATTTTTATACATATTGCAATCTATTTCAATTATCATATGATTACCGGTTGATTTATTTTTTATTATTATTATTATTGTTTTCACATTATAAACTTTATGTTACTAAGTATTTTTTTTTTAAAAAAAGTATAAGTGAAGAAAAATATTAAAAAGTATATATTTTAAAGTCAACTCTCTACATATCTTCGATTTTATGATGTTTCACAAAATTACATATTATATATACAAGTAAGCTAATTAATACATATGTACTGAGTGTACATTAAACAAAATGATTAGTTTTTTTTTTATATTTAAAATTTTACCTTTTAAATCTGTATACGTTATAATTTTCGGCATATAAATACAATCATTATAACTTTGCTATAGATAAACTATTTTCTTCTCTTTTTCTCATATAATTTTTTTAGTGAGTTTTGTTTATCTTAAGACTGGTTATACGACAATAACCAATTTATAAACGAAAAATAATAAAGTTTTTTCCTTCATGTGATAGTATATTTTATTTGTTACAAATTAGTTCAGTGTAAATAATAAGATAGAATTCAAATCTTTGTTATAAATACATTGAATTAACTGGATTGTCCATTAAACTTATCATAAACTTATCCTTATCATGGATATGTATTCCCAAGGTGATATGAACATTTTTGGGATAGAAACGCATCTACTAATGTGACATTAAACATGGTGACCTTTTGGTTGATTTCTCTACCTATAAATAGAGATATCATTCACCATTATAATATACACTTGAATAAGAAGAAATTCCTCTTCTTCTATCTACTTCTTTTGCCTTCTTCTCTATAATTATATTCTTATGAGCTTGATTTTATAACACGTTATCAACACGAGTATGCTCTAAAAGTTGTAGCACTTCGCAAAAGTGTTGTAGAAACACTTGTGAGCAGGAACATATTTTATTTATTTTTTCTTGTTAAATATTTATATTTCCAAAAATTCCTCTTATAATAATATTTATTTTAGTATATATGTGATATATGAAAAGGTAGAACATATTGTTTTGTTTCACTTTAACAATTTCATACACTGGTTTATGATTATACTAACATTTCTTCCTATCTGAAAAGAATTGAATGATAGAGAAGTAAATTTTCATGTTGATTTTTTAAGTGTTAATAATGAGAAATTTATTAATATTTATAATTGCTAGAGGTGAGAAAACTCTCAATCTTATTTTGACTAATTTTGATTTTATAATTCTTGATTTCATTTAAAGGCTCATGGTTGAGTTATATTGGTATTGACTTATATGACGTTGATTGAAGGGTAAGAAGATGGATTCAAGTCTCATCGCACCAAAAGAGTAAGACATCTGGTTAAAGTCCGGATGCACATAATGAAAAATATATGATGATAAGACGATAAATTCAAGTTGTATCGCACTAAAGGGTAAGACATCAATTTGAGTTTTGATGCACCATAATGATAAGAATTGAGTTCAAGTCCCATAGAATTTGTCCTAACACGCTTTATATGGATAAGACATTGAGTTTGAGTCAATGCACCATAGTGATGATATAATGATGACTAAGACTTTGATGAAAAGCCTTGAAATTTAGCCCATTGAATTTGCTCCATTCCTTGAAAAGAATGTGACAACAACATACTATAACTTTGAAATCCGATGCTGACTTGCTCCATTCTATCGTATGAATGTGGTAGCTGTAAATTATTAGTCTGAAAGATGACAAATGATTAACGATATGAAAAAGAACATGAAATGACGAAATTATAATAGTCATCGTTGTGGTAATTTTTATTACCAAAATGATATGAAAGATCATTGAACTTGTGAATGTTGTCAACCCAATAATTTTTACAAGTTTACAAACCCTCCATCAAGAGACAAGAAGATAAAGTGATGGTACACTTGATCTTTCAAAGTGATGTTGAGGTGTGTCATGGAAATATGATGAATTTTAAAACCATGACAATTTAATTATAATGCAAATTTATGAAGTACATATAAATGATTAGTCTATTCCTTGAAGAGAATGTGACTTGAGATAAGTTTCCTTGAAGAGAATGTAACTTGTAATGAGTATCATGAATGTTCGACCATTCTATAAGAGAATGAGTCAAAATGTGATAAAAATCATTATGGGTTGGATATATGTCACAACTAACCTCTATGGAAGGTTTGAAAAAATGATATATGCCAAATCTCATCTCTACGGGAGGTTTGAGAGAAAATAAATAAATTTTATTTGACATGAACGGTCGAGGGTTATGTGCGTTTTTACGTCATGAATATTATTGTATGTTTGTTATTAACTACTGAAAAGGCAAAAAGAAATTTTTTTTTGCCTATAAACGTTGTGTCCGTGATCAAATATACTGTGTGACAATACCAATTTGTCATTGGTTGTGTACCTATGGTACAACAAAAGTAAGCAAGAAACATGCCTTGCTCGTAATGTTTTGATCATGACAATAATGATATAATTTCTCCTTGAAGGAGATGCTCACCTTTCGGATATGTCATGCAATATGTGATAGTACACAAAAAATTAATAGCAAGCTCTAAGGAGTTGTGTGATTATCAGAGGAATAATAATGTTGTTGTAGTAAGTCTCAAAAGAAACTTTTTAAGTTTCAGATGAATTGAGAATAAATATTGAGACTATAAATCACTACAACCGAAGAGGGTTATAAATATTTAAATAGAAGATTTCCCCACTTTTTCTCTTGTTTGTTGCAGACAAACATGAACATGCTGATGAAATCACATGCAAAGTAAACTATACGTGTACTGAAATAAGTATCAGTTTGCATGACCAGTTGACCATCATGGTTTGGATGTGATGCAAATATAATTGAGAATTTATGTGACTTATATGATGAAGAAATAAAAGATTCTTCAAGAATTCTCTTCTGTTGCTTGTTTTCATTGTACCAACTAAGGTTGGGTTTGTGTTACAACCGTAGCGCATACCCCCAGATGAGACCGACATCGTTGTCTTCTGACGTCGTCCTCTCAGAGGACTCAAAAAAGCCCTTAGCTTTGTCATAACATGTGATCAATAAAAATTGCAGAAAAATTAAAACTTTTACATTCTACTTGAAGTATACTTAGACTTCATACTTATCATTCATAAACCATAAGATATTCTAAGAAATTGTCTCACAAATATAAAATCATCTAAAGAGTGAAAATCTGGACTTAGCCAATACATAGTCAATATGCCATATACGCCTTAATACAAAATAATCCAAAGAACTATCTACTAAAGTCTTCATAAGCCGGAATATAATTGATATCGTCCTGAACATAAGGACCTACAAAGACTTGAAGAAAGAGTTCCAAGCTTCTTCAAATCGACCTCCTTAAACTTCAATGGCCGGAACCTACAGTTATAGTAATATAAAGTGATAGGGTTAGTACGCCACATGTACTTAGTATGGGTATATGCACATAACACTTAAGGACATGCATGAAAAAAGATCATTTATCATATCTTTAGAAAACGTGCTAAGTCATGTGAACGTCTTTAGTGCACATACCATATATCATATACAAGTCAAGGATTCCATCAACATAAAGCATGTTCATAATTTAAGACATATTATCATAGTCATGTTAACTTTTCATATTCAATAGATTATATAACATAACATACAAAACACTTATCAATGATCCCATCCCCAACCTAGAAGTGCAATGGTCATGTGAAGCCGCACAACACCACACAACCAAGTAAATAAGATAGGATACCATAGGTAAAGCTTTGCTTCATATAATTTGTAACATAATTAGTCCTCACTTCATAGAGCAATTTAACCCAATAATATATTCATCATAATGACCATCATCATATAAGTTTAACATCATGTATCATAAGCATATACCTTTCATGTTATCCTATTACATAAGAAAATCTACTACGACTTCCATTAGAGTCAACTTGTGCAATGTAGAGTCCCATACCCTACCTCTACTAAGTAGACTCCTCAAGTCACCCTAGTCAACGTTCATTTACTTGTCTTTCATTTTACATGAGGGAGCATACGCCCTAAACGACATAGACCATGTGAGCTAAACATGAAATCTGGTGTCATAAAACCCCACACCAAAAAAGGTGGCCTACCGGCAAAAATAGAACCTAACATGACATAGCTTTCTAGGTGGATCCACTAGCTAGTATCCTATAGTGAGAACATAGTTCAAGAACTAGGAGATGTATTAGAAACTCATAGCTCCACATTAAATGGCATCCTCCATCTCATGAGAGTCATTGTGAACCTACCTTCCAACTAGGGAAGGGAAACTTCTCATATCTAGTTCATCGGTGCTTAGCTTAAGTCCTTTTCTTGAATAACCTTAATTTGTCTTTTATCATAAACTTATCATGAACAAAAGAAGATTAAATCCTTTTATAAACATGATCATGAGCTCTTTAGGATTAGATGAGAATTTCCTTTCATCGTAACCCTTTGTTGTGAGATTTAACATATCATAAATCATCCTGTGTTAAGCATACAAGAGAATATCATAAACTTGCATTATCGTATTCTTTTCATGATCTCATAAGTAACATGTTCATAGCCCAAAATATCCACATAGCAACATTATACATACTTTCACAATATATCATCATGATTTATAGGCTAACATAAACATTTGGAGTAATCACAACTTTAGAAGACTTACCTCTTGCTTCCAAGAACCTTATTCAAGAACTTGCGTTCAACTTACAACATTCATAACCATAAAGTAGTAAAATACTCAACATCATAATCAAGAAAAGCTCTTAAAATCATATACAAGATCAATTCATAATGTAGGGTAAAGGATAAGGGTCATTTAGGAGTTTATTCTAGTCTTAGTTCTAATCCCTACGTTTTCATATTGTCAAGTAGTAGAAACAATCATACGAAACCATCATGTAGATAAGAACATCCTTCACACAAAATTTAAACATAAGTAATAACATGCTCATCAAATAGTGTGGAATAGACCATATAAAACACTTACTTTTCATTGAAAATTATAAATCTAGAGTTAGGAAGAAAATCCCTTTATTAGAGTAAAAATCCTAGTATTTGAAGTTCTTGAAAACTTATCCTTGAAAGGACCTCTTGGGGAAAGAAATCCCAAAAGTTAAAAACCCATACCTTATAGATGAAGAATCCACAAAAATTGGATGAAAAGTTTGAGGTCTCCGTCTTCTTCCTTGAGCTCTTCTTATTCTTCAATAAAATATGGAGAAGAGAGTGTTCTTGAGAGAATGAGAGAAATTTTTTTTGATCTGTTTTGGGATGTGCAAAAGTGGTCTAAAACTGACCTAATATCAATATATATTCGTCCTATGAATTACCCAAAATACCCTCCACTTAAATGGATCTTTTTAATAAGTTAAATTACCAAAAATACGACTTTAACGATTTTAGGAAGTGGCTGCGCGTCCCGGGACCGAATCTCGTCATTTTTATTGAATTTTAAGTTGAGGCAGTGAGGTGCGTGTCAGACTCACGTCGCGAGATTCCTCTCAAATATTGAGGCAGAACGCCTCGTGTCAGGCGTGCATCGCACGCTATGCCTCTACTTTTGTCTGCTCGCAGGCTGCCAGGCAGCCTGCACACCCATGTTTGGGTTGTCCCGACGGACCCTTATGGTGGTCCTTGGGGTGTCGTTACCGGACGTTTGGACCCTTTGTACTATGTACTACCTATCCATAGTAACTTTACAAGTTTTGGACTTCATTTGACACTTCAAAACCTTCACCAAACAGAGGGACGTCAACTAGTTCAAATTAGCTAGTTTTGGACGTCAAGGTTTTCTAAGTCGTTTTGGATCTAACATTTTCCAAATGAGTTTATTACATTAATATAGGTTTGGAAACATAATTTTAAACGTTATTTGATGGATTAAGCTCTAGTCTAAGTCATGGCAGTTCCAGAGTGTTACATTATCCTCTCCATAGAAACATTCGTCCTCGAATGACACTAAAATCTTTTAGAGATAGGAATAGACTCAATAGTAGCAGCAACACCAATCAATAACATAAAATCATAACGAGTCACAACTCATAGGAGTATATCACAACTCCTTAAAACACATACCATAACATTACACATAACACTCAATTCATGATACACAACATATAAGAGCTCCATATTCATAACACAAAGTGAAGAATACCTTATCATAAGCTCAAAATGCATCAAAGGGTCACCGTGCTATCGTTCTCCTCAAGATGGCAATAAACAGAAAAATCTCAAGAAAACATATGCTTACATGTTTCACATAAGTGCAAGAATAGAATATGAAGATATCTTTTTAAAACTCTAGTTGATAAAACTTTTACCCAACATGCACCTATTTGGAAAACAAGTCGATTTCAGGATAATGCATTACGTTATCAATTAAGACGGATGTCTAACCTTAAGGATTAAAGAGATTAGGGGAGAGGGACTTCATGTCGGCTTCAGCCTCCCATGTTGCACCCTCAACAAGATGGTTCCTCCATAGAACTTTTATAGAGGCAACCTTCTTGTTTCTCAACTTCTTGACTTGGCGATCTAGGATCTCAACCGAAACCTCTTCATAGAAGAGGTTATCATCAACCCCTAAACCTTCAATAGGTAGAATAGACACTAGGTCACCTATGCATTTCTTGAGCATAGACACATGAAACACCGGATGGACTGAAGCTAGTTCACTAGGTAGTTTCAACTCATAGGAAAACCTTTCCAATTCGTTGCAAAACCTCATAGAGACCAACATACTAGGGACCTAAATTTCTCTTCTTACCCAACCTCATCACCCCTTTCATAGGTGAAATTGTCAAGTAGACATGATCACCTATTTCAAACTCAATATCTCTTCTTCTTTTATCGCCATAAAACTTTTTTCGACTATAGGCTGTCTTCAATCTATCTCTTATGATTCAAACCTTCTCTATAGCTTCATAGATAATCTATGGACCAAGGATTGAGGACTCACAACCTCAAACCATTCAACCGGAGATCTACACCTTCTACCATAAAGAGCTTCAAAAGGTGCCATAGATATGCTCAAATGATAGATATTTTTGTAAGAGAGCTCGGTCAAAGGTAAGTGATCAGCCCAACTTTCTTTAAGTCAATGACACATGCTCTTCACATGTCTTCAAGGTTCTGAATGATACGTTCCACTTGACCATCTGTTTGAGGATGAAAAGCGTACTACGTTTCACTTGCATACCTAAACCTTTTTGAAAAACCTTCCAAAAAATGAGAAGTGAATTGGGCACCTCTATCCGAAATGATGGACAAAGGAATCCCATGAAGACTCATAATATCCTTAATGTAGATCCTTGCATAATCTTCAGTCGTGTAAGTAGACTTAACAGGAATAAAGTGCGCAAATTTGGTCAACCTATCCACAATAACCCATATTGAATCATTTTGCTTTCTGGTTCGAGGCAACCCAACAACAAAGTCCATATTGATGGCTTCCCACTTCCAAGTACGAACATCTATGATTTAGGTTAATCCAGCCGATTTGAGATGTTCAGCTTTAACTTGTTAGCAGTTTGGACAGTTAACAACAAACTTTGCTATGTACCTCTTTAAACTATCCCACCAATAGATCTCCCTAAGGTCATTTTTCATTTTGGTGGCACTCAGATGTATAGAATAGTGAAAACAATAGGCTTCTTGTAGAATTTGTTAACTCAAATCCTCAACATCGGGTACACATAATCTCTAAGAACACCATCCCCCCTTGGAAGAATGACTTATTGAGCTTTTACTAAGTATCAATTCATTCAACTCCATCAATAAAGGATCAAGGTGTTGCTTAGATTTCACCTCCACCACTAATGATGAGTCAGAGTTATGATGGACCATGAAACCACCATTTGGTGAATCTTTTAATCGCACACCTAAGCGAGCCAACCTATGAACATCTTTCACAAGTTCTTTCTTATCTTCCTCCAAATGATACACACTACCCATAGTCATTTGACTGAAAGCATCCGCAACCATATTGACTTTGCCAGGGTGGTAAAGGGAAACTCATGTCATAATCCTTTAACAATTTAACCATCTTCTTTGTCGGAGATTTAACTCCTTTTGTGTAAACACATATTGAAGACTTTTATGGTCAGTATAAACATTAACATGCACACCATATAAGTAATGTCTCCATATTTTGAAGGCAAAAACTACAGCGGCTAACTCAAGATCATGAGTTGGGTAATTCTTCTCATGAACTTTGAGTTGCCTAGAAGCATAGACAATCACCTTTCTGTGTTGCATGAGGACACATCCCAATCCAACTCAGGAAGCATCACAATACACTACAAAGCCTTCATTGCCCTTCGGTAAGGTCAAAACTGGAGCAGAGGTAAGCTTATCTTTCAACTCTTGAAAACCTTTCTCACAAGCTTTCGACCACTCAAAATTCACCTTCTTTTGGGTCAAAGTTGTCAAAGGAGAAGCAATGGACAAAAATCCATCAATAAATCTTCTATAATAGACAGCTAGACCCAAGAAACTCCTTATGTCTGTGGGAGTAAAAGGTCTAGGCCAATTTTTGACCGCATCCAGCTTCTTCGGATCAACCTCTACACCATCACCAGAGATGATATGGCCAAGAAAAGCAACCGATCTTAACTAAAATTCACACTTGCTAAATTTTGAATAAATTTGGTGTTCATTGAGGACTTGCAAGGCTAGTCGTAAGTGACCTTCATGCTCATCTTCATTGTTGGAGTATATCAAAAATATCATCAATCTTAAGGAGAGGATACTTGATCTTTATAGTGACCTTATTGAGTTAGAGATAATATGCACATTCTAAGGGACCCATCCTTATTAAAAAACAATACCGGAGCACCCCATGGATACAAAAGAAGAAGAATATTTGGAGATCTTAATGAATTTCAAGGAGTATTCCTTAACACTCATACCTCCTTGACGAAGGTTGATGAAATCCTCTAACTTAGATTTTATTTGTTCCCTTGGAAAGAATCTGTCATGAAAAGCCTTTTGGAAGATCTCTCAAGCCACGGGACAATAACCTAAATCCCGATTATCCTTCCACTGGTTATACCATGTCTGAGCCACGTCCTTGAGTTGATAGGAAGCAAGTTCATACTTCTCAGTAGTACTCACCCCCAAAGCAAACAAGATCTTGTAGACCTCATCAAAGAAATCATGGGGGTCTTCATCAACTTCTGATCTAAAGTACATGAGAGGATTTATCCTCGTAAAGTCTCTCAAATGGCTAGTGATGTACCTTGGTTTCATGCTAATTTCGATGTTTTTTCCTTAAGTTTAGTGTGTATCTAAATCCTTTTTGTATTGATTTTTGATTAGGTTTCTCTTTATTTGCAGAAGATCTGTCCAAAGGAGAACGCGAAGGATTTAAAAAGAAATTGCAGAAGTGACCACCTACTGAGCCCACAACAGTCCGTCGTGACTGTTACGGTCCTTAGGTGGCACCTTAGTGAGAAGAAAATGGCTGCTGAAGGAATTTGGGGAAGTCTGACCAAGTTTGGGACTACGGGAGCTCATGACGGACCGTCATAGCCATGACGATCTGTCCTGCATATTCTTCGTGGTTGTTAGAGAGTAGTTCCAGTACCCAATTTCAAGAATTTTCTAATTGTTGTGGAATGGAACCCCTCGACCGACCGTCGTGCTTGCAACAGTCCATCTTATTTGTCCGTCGAGGGTAACAAGAAGTTGATGAAGAAAGTAGTAAAAAATTATGCCAAGTATGGAATGACGGAGCCCACGAAGTATCTTCGGGTCCATGATGGTCCTCGCAGGGATCATTGATTCAGACACGTTTTGGACAGATTTTCCTTAAATAGAGTCCTTCGTTTATTAGGTTTTATTTATTATTAATAGTTCAAAAAACTTTGTTTTTTGGGTTAGACTTTTGGATACTTTTTAGTTCTCTTGTTTAAGTATTGAACTCTTGATTTTGGTATTTGATCATATTTTTCCGGAATCAATTGTTGGTGTTTTTGTGAATTATTCAAGTGAATTTTTGGATTTTCTTCATTCTCATAATAGTAAGTACATGATTTCTTATATTATCAATATGGATTGTTTGATTAGTATCATGGGTAACTAAACTCCATAACTAGGGTTGTGGGAACCATAGGTAAATAACAAGGTAAAATCTAACTAAAATAACATTTCTAGAATAGTGTCTTGCATGTATTGATAATTCTTTCACTTAGAAGTCTTTTTAATGGGTGATCAACGTTAGAACTCTCCTGATTACTACTTGCTGAACCAAGGAGGTAGATAATACGAAAAGAATGATTAACATAGATTTAGTGCATACTATCTAATAGGCTAGTGTCGGTTGGTACGAAGTAACAACTTAGTCAAATATCGAATATGATGCTTAATATGAAGTAAAGATAATGTTTATTAAAGCAACACACGTAGCCGGACCAAGGTACGGAGTGAAATTTTCTAGATGACGAACCAAGGATTTAGAGATACCTAACTTATCACTTTACATGCAAGATACTAGGAAAGGATTGTTTTAGCTAGAATTACCGACTTAGGAGCCTGTGGGAACACTTACGCCCTAGTTACTCTCATTACTTGATTAAACTCTAATACTTGAACCTGTCGCTTGTTTATTTTAATTTAGCTAATTGCTTTTATTAATCAAAACCCCCTTTAGTTATTTGTTTTTGGGAAATAATTGACTAAATAGAAGTAGTAATAGAATAAAGTTAAGTATGAACCATTTTCCTCGTGGGAACAATCCCAACCGCACTAGTTGGGTTCCTTACTTGATGCGAACACTTTTACTTCTTTTCGAAAAGTAAATTTGAGCGTATCAAATTTTGGCGCCGCTGCCTGAGAAAGTGGCCTTTATATTAACTTTAATCTTATTACCAAAGTTTAGTCAATATTTTCCTAAATTTTACTTTTTCTGTTTGTTTTTGTTTTTTGTTGGTCTAACTTTCTTACATGCCAAACACACGGAGTAGAGGAATACCCATAATTGAACCTGACCCCGAACTAGGGCGTACTTTGAGAAGAATGAATCAGAATTTGGGCATCCAAGGTGATGAGGTCGACTTGCAAATGCCACCATTCGTTGACGCTTGTGACCCTGTATTACCTGATATTCGTGGGGAATGTAAAATACGGAGACAACCTCTCGCTCCACTCCCTCAAGAGTACTATAGGGGCTATGATCGCATACTCTGATGGACCGCTCATCTTGCCTTTCTACCACACGGCCACACTTTTGTGGTAACTAGTAGTCTGATGCAAATGCTCACTGCCAGAGGTTTGTTTTTAGTGCTACCTTCTGAGGATCCACATGCCCACATCTCTAAGGTAAGGGCAGTGTGCAAAAGTTGTGTATGGAGGCTCGATTTGAATATGGATGTAATCGGGCTAAGAATTTTTCCTCTCTCACTAACAGGAGAGGCTGCTATCTGGTTTACTTAGCTCCCCTATAACTCAATATTCACTTGAAATCAAGTGAGGGATCCTTTCTTAGCACGCTACTACCCGGTGTCTAAGAAACTAAACCACAAAGACAGAGTGAACAACTTTGTGGCACTACCGAAGAGTCAGTTAGCAGTTCTTAGGATAGGTTCACTTCATTCTTGCGAAGTGTTCCAAATCACTGCATAGATGATGAGTCTCTAAAGGAGTATTTCTATCGGGGACAAGATGATAATAACAAAGCGGTGTTGGATACAATAGCAGGTGGTTCTTATGGGGAGTGTCCTTATGCTGAAATTGCTGAAAAGTTAGAGAAAATCTCCCGAAATAATAAAGCTTAGAGTACTAGGAAGTCGAATACTGGGAGAAACACATTCGCAGTCCAATTCGCACACAACTCAGTCGCAGATGATCTTCATATGGAGATGGCTCAAATGAGAACTGAGGTTGGGTTAGTGTTGAAACATATTGCTGCGGGTGCAAAAAAAGTAAATGCTGTGAACTACTTATCTAAACCACCACCGCCAAATGATGAATATTACTATGAGGAGAACTCCTATGCAGTGATTATCAGACGGGGGGTTTCCGACCGAACACCAAGGCTCCAATCAGGAGAATTAGTTCCAAGGTCAAGGAAACCAAGGTCCGAACTATGGTAATTATAACCGAGAGGGTCATTATGTCCGAGATGGAAATTACAACCGCGACAACAATTTCAACCGGGGTAACTATGGTAACAGAAATGATAGGAGTTGGCCCTATGTTCCACCTCAAGATTGTAAAATTGTTCCGAGGGATGGTGGAGGTAGTATGACGCGAGTTGAGGATATGATGCAGAAAATGATGAGGAGGTTTGATGCTAGTGATGAGCACACTAAAGAGTTAAGCAATGACTTAGCAGGTATAAGGCAGAAAGTTGATACACATACAATCTCGATTAAGCATCTTGAGTTGCAAATGACCCAATTGTCTTCAAATGTGAACAAACGGTAATCGGGCACTCTTCATAGCAACACTGTCCAAAATCCAAAAAATGATGGGCATGAATATACTGACCATATGATATAATTCAGCTACAAATGCTCCAACGTGAAGTCCTTGAAGGACTGAGTCTATGATACCCGGAAGCGTAATAGACCAATAAGTTCCAAATATAAAATTTCTTGAAGAAGGAAGGAACAAATGATCAGTATGGTCATGATAATGATACAAGTGTTACAAAGTGCACATTCAAATAACACTTCATAAACCTTGGAAAAGGTTTAGGTACTTGAAAAATGAAGAAAAATGAAGATATCTCGATAAGTTATGTCTTGTTGGAATCGATGTCAAATAACCGTCGACGGTATCTTTAATATGAGGTAGCGCTCAATGATATAAATTGTGACGAGGATCTTGAGTTCATATATGTCATATAGTGTGGAATGAAAATGGTTGGCCAAGTAAAATGCATAATTCAGGAATATCGTCCACTTAGAAAAGTGACGTTTTGGATTGATAGTCCATAAATCAAGGTATAATGTCAATGGGGTACAATAAATTATTATGCGATGGTATAATTGTAGTATATCAAGTGTCAACTTGTGCCTTCTGGCATAAAGGTTTGTCACAAAATTACTGACATTATTGGAGATGTTTTCTCCTATGGTGGATGCAATGAGGTTTGTTTTGATCTGGCAACATATGAAAAACTTGAATGCATATTAATAATTATCATGCCTAGCTAGACAATAATGAAGGTTATATAAAAATCCTTGAAGTAATTAAGGTGTTTGAAGCATATAAGAGTTTGAAAGAAACTCTTTCAATAAAACTTCAAGAATTCTTATATGGATTGAAATAGTCAAGGAAGAAAATGGTACAAAAGAATGACTCTAATTGTTTTTGTATTTTATGAAAAGGTCTTGGTAAGACAAAATTTTATCTTGACCTACAGATTGACAATTTGACAAATGAAATATTTGTCTATCAGTGCACATACACAGACATGTTTTGATGCGTTTTTATATGAATAAATTACATTCATTGAGTATCCCAATAATTATGAGATCGCTTGACATAAATGATGATTCAATTTTATCTCAAAAGAAGGATGAAGAGCTTCTTAGTGATGAAACTCTATATCTTGGTGCAATCAGGCATTATGCATCTTACTAATAATGTTTGACAAGATTTTGTTTTGCAGTAAATTTACTGGCAAGATTCAGTTTCTCTACGATAAACGCACATTGAAATGGTGTTGAGCACATGATTGAATATCCTCGAACGACCATAGTTATGGAGTTATTCTATTCTGAGGAATACAAGACAAAATTGATTAGTTACTCAGATGCAAAATATTTTTATCTGATCCGCATAAAACTCTATCTCAAACACGTTATGTGTTTGCATGTGGAGGCACAATAATATCCTGGCGATCAATGAAGCAAATGTTGTTATGCAGAAATAAAAGCCCTCCATGAAGCAAGTCTAGAGTGCGTCTGGCTGAGATAAATGACATACCATATTCAGGAAATATGTGTTTTTTCTTTGAAAAAAGAATAATCAACCACAATGCACAAAGATTGGAGACATCATCACAAGAAATTAAGTGATTTCTAAATCAGGGGTGTATAATATGTGTCGCACTTTTTTTTCCTTGACGGAGGTTTTTTCCTACTAGATTTTTCTGGTAAGATTTTTAATGAGACAACAATTAGTATGTATCAAAAGATATCTATACTCTTTTTCCTTCACTAAAATTTTTTCCCACAGGGTTTCTCCTAGTAAGGTTTTAACGAGATACATTATCTATGAACATCCAAGGGGAGTGTTATAAATAAATTGAATTAAGTGGATTGTCCATGAATCTTATCATAAACCTATCCTTATCATGGATATGTACTACTTCCAAGGTGATATAAATCTTTTGAGATAGAAATGTATCTATTAATGTGGCATTAAACATGTGACCTTTTGGTTGATTTCTTACCTATAAATAGAAATATCATTCATCATATACACGGGAATAAGAAGAAAATCCTCAATCTTCTTTGAATTTGAATTTTTAGAAAACTCTTTTATATTTACATAATATCAAAGATCTACCCAGTTTTTAAAATAAACCTGGATTATGAAAATTTTGACCATTTGATTTTCAAAAACATAAGATATCCATGGACCATAACCTAAAAATATTTGATATCCATGAGACCGTAACCAAAAGTTAGGTGCAATTTGGTAGCGCGTAATTTGCTCGAAGTTCTTTTTTTTTTCACTGCCGTTACACCTTCCCCTTCCTCTGGCCCGGCTGATCTTCGAGCGATCGTCCTTCCGATCTGGCCGTAATCCTTGAGTCGCCGGAGCGATAACTGACCTCAAATGTCGACGGCTCTGTTCATTAACAAACTTCCTTTCCTTTCCATCATCGTTCTATTGATCAATTACGTCGTCGTTTCCTGTTTGCGGATTTCAGATGTTTCAAATGAAAGCTTCGTTTTTCTCTCCTCATCGAATGGCAATGGCGAAGGGAATCACAGAAACAACCACACTACAATGTTTCTCCCTCTCTTTCCTCCTAAAGAAATCTCTCCACCACGCGATGAACTCTCCCGTCGACACCTCCAGAAAAGCCCTTCAAGTGCTCGTATGCCTCTCCACGACGATCTCCTCCTTAACGGGTCAGAACTTGTATACAATTGCTTATAATGAATGTGTATCTCTAGTCTCTACTCTTTCCATTCTGGCTAACTTGAGAGGATGCAGATATTATACGACTCGCCTTTGGATTGGAACTCCTCCTCAGAGGTTTGCCCTTATAGTAGATACTGGGAGTACTGTTACCTATGTTCCTTGCTCTACTTGTGAACAGTGTGGCAACCATCAGGTTAGCTCATTACTGAATTTTCTCATTTCCACACACGTAAATTAAGCAAAACAAAACAAAGAAGAAGCATATTGTAAGATCATGGTACCATTTTATGTAAAATGGATGCTTGTAACTATTTTAAATGAACGTGAAAGAATTTATATGTACTATTTTATGTCTTATTATTTGTTTTGCACATTATACAAAGAGATAAACTATACTCTGTTAATTGAAATTTATGTTTTCATTAGCATTACTGTTCAATTTTTACCATCCTGATTCAGAAGACTGGATGTCGAATGTTAATGACAATTTAATACTGTATCACTGAAATCTGTACAAGTTTTAGTAAAAGAAAAAGCACGAATATATCTACAAACCTTACAGCATATGGCTAATTCTTTAAATGCAAATTACTTGCCGTAAAAGAAACTATATTTGTACTAAAATTTACAGACAAATGTTTGATTGGAATAAATATATTTAAGCTCGCATAACTTAGATTCATAGTTGCTTGCATTATTTAAACAACAACTTACCCAATATATGCACAAAGTGGGGTCAAGGAAAGGGTAGAGTGTATGCAGGCCTTACCCTTACCTAAGAGGTAGAGACTGGCTGTTTTCGATAAACTTTCGGCTCAAGAAAAACAATCCATAAAAAGAGATAATGAAAGTACAAGAAACAACACAGTAATAAAACAATAGGTAGTAATAAAACAATAGGTAGTAACAAAACAATACTACAACAAAACTATACATATTCGAAGTACAAGAAACAACAAATAGTAACAATATTTAAAGGTTATGAAACGACTAGAGTAATACTACGACTATTAGTACAAACGAATAGAAAGACAATGCTCTCTTACCTATTAACCTTCTACCCTAATTCTTATCCTCCACAACCTTTTATCTAAAGGTTATGGCCTCGATAAGCTAAAACTGTATCATGTCTTGTCTAATCACCTCTCCTCAATACTTTTTTTTCTACATTTACTTCTCTTGAAGTCATCCATAGTCAACCTCTTACACCTCTGCATAGGGGCATTGGTGCATAGGGCATTGGTGCATTTTTTCATCAATGCCTGAACCATCTCATCTCACTTCCCGCATCTTGTCTCCTACCGAGCCACCTTCACCTTTTCTTGGATATTCTCATTTCAAATCCTATCTCTCCTAGCATGCCCACACATCCATCACAGTGGCTCGAACTCACACTAAATGCAAATTATGAACATGGATGCCTACTGCACTATATGGCAAAATCTGAACAAAGTTATGAGGGAGATCCCATTTTAATTGCTAGGAGAACGGGTTCACGTGCCCCACATTTCTTCAGGTGAATCTGCCCCTGAGAAGAAGAAAACAATCTTAAAGTAAGTTCACCGCCATTTGGTGCACCATTTGGTTAGAAAGGGAAGTTTAAAATATTTTACGGCAAAAAAGAAAATGTAACCAGCCTTAAATGTAGGTCTATCTCTGCTATTTTCTTGTTGTAGACAGTCTATTGTAAATGATTAAAATGCTCCGCCAGACACTCTTAGCCTCCTACACAGCCTGTAGACCTTATAGCACGTTCGTAGTGCTTTTGCTCATCATAATACCTTTCCATAATAATAATAATATATTTTTCTAGGCTTCTCCTTGTCACGGGAATATGTTCCTATATCATAAAGAGTTATTTCTTTTGTGATAGTAGTATCATGTTCCTTGGGTATTTTTTCTTGTTATTGTGAAATGTACAGTAACTGGTGCTTGCTCTTAAGTATATAGCCATTTGGCACTTGTTACAGTGGTTTTTTTGGTTGAGAAAATCTTGACCTTTTAGCCAATATGTTGCCTCTATCTTGTTGATACATGCTTAATTTACCATAGATTGGATCATATATTCTTTCCCTTTTTTGATCAGTGGCACTTCTTTCATTGTTGTTCTTTGAATTAGGATCCTAAGTTTCAGCCAGAAATGTCAAGTACCTATCAACCTGTGAAGTGCAATGTTGATTGTACTTGCGACAATGAGAGAGAGCAATGTATTTATGAAAGGCAATATGCTGAGATGAGCTCTAGTAGTGGAGTGCTTGGAGAGGACATTGTGTCCTTTGGGAACCAAAGTGAGTTGGCACCCCAGCGAGCTGTTTTTGGATGTGAAAATCTAGAAACTGGTGATCTTTACAGCCAACATGCTGATGGTATAATGGGCTTAGGTCGAGGGGATCTAAGTATAGTGGATCAACTCGTTGAGAAACATGTGATTAGTGATTCCTTCTCCTTGTGTTATGGCGGAATGGATTTCGGTGGTGGTGCAATGGTTCTTGGAGGAATAAACCCTCCTTCTGAGATGGTTTTTACCCATTCAGATCCTCTACGCAGGTATGCATTTTATATAATTGTCTTAAGACAGGAATTTAGATGTTATAACAAATACACTCTATAAATCTTATGCATTTACTCTAGTCTCGGATGGCAACAGTCCATATTACAATATTGAGCTGAAGGGGATACATGTCGCTGGGAAGGCACTGAATCTTAATCCACAGATTTTCGATGGAAAACATGGGACTGTGCTTGATAGTGGTACCACATACGTTTACCTTCCAGAAGCTGCATTTGTGGCCTTCAAGAGTGCTGTATGTTATCTAAATTACATGCTATTACATCTATCATTTTCATGATGCACTCTGCCAGAGACAAGTAGTGGTGAAATATTGCATGCTTGTGGCTAGAAGAATGGGGTGAAGAAATCAAATCTGTGAAAGCTGAGTTTCATTTGTATGACGTGTTTATGCTTAATGCCTTTTTGATTACTGATGTCCTTTTTTGTGTCTACTTTTCTTGCGTACAAGTTACACCATGATTGGTAGAACAAACAATTGCGTAATATACTGAACAGGGTTAGCATAGTTAGTGTATATCTGTCAATATGTGGGATTCAAACTAAAGCCTCATAGTTAAACAAGTATTAGGCTAATGCTTCAATGCTTACGACTTAACTTTGAAGGGAAAAAAAAATAAAGCATCCAGGAGTTTTTTGATCCTAAAATGCAGAACACTCGTTTATCCAATTAATTTTTCTTCCAGTGCAGCATCGTTTGGGTCTTAGTTTATGTTGTAACTACTTATTGTAGTTGTTTTCCCCCGGAACTTGCAACTTTTTCTTCCAATCAGCTCACTAGAAAGAACTTTTGAAAACATTCTTTTAATATATATTTGAAAGTTCCTCAAAATCGTTGATTATTTTAGTTCCTCGTCATTCTTATTCGATTTGTTACTTCATGTAAATGTAAAAAATGGAGTTACGGGCTCCTACAATGTACTACTAATGGGTGGTGGATGCATTGTCGAGCTTTATAGTTAAGACAATTTATTTTCTTTCTAAATTGAAGTTCTGAAAATATTATTTTAGGTCATGAAAGAACTTCATTCCTTAAGAGAGATCGAAGGGCCTGACCCGAACTATAGAGATATATGCTTTTCTGGTGCTGAAAGGTATATAGAAATTTTATATCATTATTCTTACTTTTATTTTATTTTTGGTGTCACAAGTTGAACTAAGTGTCTTGTATATTTCAGTGACGTGTCACAACTTTCAAAATCATTTCCCTCTGTTGACATGGTGTTCAGCAATGGAAAGAAACTATCTCTCACACCTGAAAACTACTTATTCAGGGTAGGCATCTTATTCACATAATCTTGCCTGTACTATCTGTATCTACTTTTGGCTTAATCTCCCCTAGCCACTCCATTTTTTTGATAAGTGGCTGTAACTCCATTTTCGTTGTGTGATTCTACATTGACTAACTTTTCCCCTTTTCTCAATTGTATTGCAAATGCTATAACTTCATGATTGTAGCACTCAAAGGTGCGTGGGGCATACTGCTTTGGAATTTTCCAGAATGGGAAGGACCCAACTACTCTTCTTGGAGGTATGTATATCCCTTTATTTTTATTAAGGATATATATCTTTTAGCATCTTGGAGAAGTTCTTCTGCCAAAATCTTTTTTATATAATCTTTAAGACTTTAACATGTGTGCTTTTTGCTTGTATTGCACCAGGAATTATTGTCCGCAACACTCTTGTAAGCTACGATCGTGAAAATGAAAGGATTGGTTTTTGGAAAACTAATTGTTCTAAGTTATGGGACACACTTAATGTATCTTCATCACCTCCACCTCCATCACCGCCCTCGGGCATGGACAACACAAACTCCACTGCACATATGACTCCAGCACTGGCACCTAGTGTACCTTCGGAAAATTATGCTCCTGGTAAGAAACTCTTCTCCAGACTAATATCTTTTGTCAGTGTTATTATGCTTTTCTGTCATGCTTTTATCCAGTTTAGTAGTGGGTCAGGCTTTATTTAAGTAATTCCACTAGGGCGATTCATATCTTTTTCCCCTAACTTTTCAATGCAATAGGGTTTCTGATTATTATTTTAACAGTGAAAATGGAGAAACAAACTTAGAATTGTACCATGTTGGTGTTTTTCTGTCACCTAAGATTAGGTCATCTATCAAGATTTCATATGCTCCCTTCGGTTCCTGTATTTTACAAATGTCAGCTTTCAGAATGACATTTGAGCATGAGTTTCTGTATTGTTTTATTATTGTCTTATATTCATCTATTTCCTTAGTGCTCTGAACTTCCTGGGAGGTAACTTCTAGAATAGAAGTGTCTTAACCTTTTTGGACCCAACTAAACATTCTTAATTGACGGAAATTACAGTTTCATGTAGTACAACAGTTACTGCAAGATAACATGTGTTGCATTATACAACCATCTTTAATATCCTCTCTATTGATAATTCCTTGTTATTTGTCAAGAGCTTTCACTTTGTTCATTTACTGATTTGGTGTAGACAGCAAATTCTTTGTTGCAAAGATGGTTAGATTTTTGGGCGGCGTCACCATACTGCAACAATTTCGTCAGTCAACACCATTTAGGTGTATCAAATGCAAAAATTGACTTATCACAGAAAAGGGAAAGAATGGTGATTGTAAGTGTTGCGATCGAGGGTGATAATTATGTTTTGTCCCGAGCCAAATGACTGTTATAACTTTGACAAATGACATGCATGAGAGTTTGCTGTCTTAAGACCTTAAGGGGTCGTTTGGTTGGAAACAAGTTATCCCAGGATAAGTTATGCTGGGGTTAACTATCCTGGGATAACTTATCCCACACTATGATATAAATGGTGGGATAAGTTATCCCAAACATGATTAAAAAAATTTCATCCCATCACTATTATTTTTAATCCCTCACACCAAACGAGCTCTAACGGTTGAAATTAAGAACTTTTGTACTTGTTTGGTGCAAAATTTCCTCCTGCATAGCTGAAGCATTTAGGAAATTAAATTTTTATTGATATGATGGAGGCTATCATCTGGTGTCTTATGTGATAAGTGGATGCCTCTAAAAATAAAGGTAGGTTCCACAGAGTACTGGTTTCCGACTTTGTTATATGGGGCAGAGTGTTGCCAGTCAAAAACTCTCGCGTCCAGAAGATGAAAGTTGTGGAAATGAGGATGTTGACATGGATGTGTGGGTTTACTACGAGAGATATGGTCAGAAATGAAGATATTAGGAGAAAGGTGGAAGTAGCCTCTGTAGAGGAAAAGATTGCAGCAGGCGAGACTCAGATGATTTCTATATTTCAAGAGGAGATTCACATACGCCCTAGTGTGCAGGTGTGAGAGGTTGACACTGGAGGACCTGAGGAGAGCTGGAGATAGACTAAAGAAGTATTGGGGAGAAGTTATCCAGAAGGACATGTAAAGCCTTAGCTTACCGAGAACCAGTGTTTTTATATTCATGAGGCGATAAGGGTCTGCCTCTCTAAGGCGAGTGGCGAGGCGCTCGTCTTTTTGAAGTGAGGCGCCAAGTAATACCAAACATAAAATATTTAATTGCATATATAAATAAGTATAACCAAAATCTCAATAGCAACAACATATTAGCAAATATTTCAATTCAAAAACTAAATATAGATAGTAGATGCAAAAGTTTTGAACCTGAATGACTCAATAGTCAATAAGATAAGCGATAGTATAAGTCTAATCTTCTTTAAGATTTTCGAATCTTTAAGTCCAAGATTCTCTGCATTATATTGTTTCTCATCTTCGTCCTCTATACTATAATTCAAACCTATGTCTTTCTTTTTGTTCACTCCTTTTTTCTACCATCAGCTAATGGCATTGAATATTACTATTTGTAGGCAAAAAAATTAAATGTATTAATTATTATACACCTAAACTGAATTGGGCTGAAGATTAAAATGAATGGACTGAACAATGAAAGAAAAAGAACTGAGCAGAAACTAGAAAACAGAGGAAGAATTTGTGCAAGAAGAAGAAAGAAAAAGAAAGAATCTGGAAATAGAGAAGAAGAAGAAGAAGAAGAAGAAGAAGAAGAAGAAGAAGAAGAAGAAGAAGAAAAAGAAGAAGAATCTGCGGGAAACAGTGGAGAAAGAAGAAGAAAAAGACGTTCTCCACTCATTGATGTTCACTTCGAAAACTATCTTTTAAACTGAGGAGGTGTGAGACAGATAGGAGAAAAATATTATTTAATTGTTGTATCTACATTATTACATGAAGACCCTATTTATAGACACTACCATAGAATCCTTGACCATGTGGAAAAATATATATTATTCTTTTTCCTATTACTATTCTTATTCCTATTACTGTTCTAACTTCCAAGTAGGACTGTATATACCGGTTTCAATTCTTAACACTCCTCAAACTGATGCATACAAGTCATATGACCTGACTTATTATAGATGTAATTAATATGAGGACCGATGAAGGGCTTGGTGGAGATACTTGCAAGTTGATCACTTGGCTTCACAAAATTGTAGTCAATCTTAATGTGCTTAGTCTTCTCATGAAATAGTAGATTTGACTTAGAATGTTGATAAAACACAGAGTGGTCAGCCCTACTATGAGTCATGCCAAATTCTTGAACTACTGCGCTTAACTTCCCAACCAAGCTTGAAAATATTGTTTTACACTATAGAGTGCTACCATACTACCTGTGAGCAACAAACCAAGTAGTTGCTCCATATAGACTTCTTCCTCTAGATCACCCTTTTTATTTTTTTTTTAATATGGGTAGGGTCAGAATGATGGCATGACCCTACTGGGTAAAGAATTATATAGGTAAGGTCAGAATGATGACACAACCCTATTGAGAAAGAAAATTATATGGATAGGGTCGGATTGATGGCATGACCCTAGTGAAAAGGACAAATTAAATGGGTAGGGTCGGATGATGGCACAATTCTATGCAAATAAGATTTGAGGAGTCACCGAAAAGACGAATGGAACTATGCAAATCAAATATGAGGAGTCACTGAAAATGCACATGGTGCTATGTAACTTATATGTGAGAAAGCAGTTCAGGAAAATTCACGGCTCTACGCAAATTAAATATGAAAAGTAGTCAGAGAGATGTTCGATGCTATGCAAATCAGATATGGAGAAATAGTCACCGTTAAGATGGCATGGTGCTGCGCCAATTAAATATGAAAAAGTAGTCACCGAAAAAGATGGCACAATGCTACGCGAATCAAATATAAAAAAAGTAATAACGAGAAAGATGACACAATGCTACACAAATTAAACATGAAAATGAAAAAGTAGTCACTGAAAAGATGACATGGTGTTACACAAATTAAATATGAAAAAGTAGTCACCAGAAAGATGGCATGGTGCTACACAAATTAAATATGAAAAAAAGTAGTAACCGGAAAGATGGCATGGTGCTACACAAATGCTGATAGATATAGGGTTGACACAAAACATTCCTTGAAGTTGCCCAAAATTGATAATAATGACCGGTCTGTCTATATTTTCTTTTCCTGAATATGGGGTTCATGCATTTGTATGTCATTGGCCCCACTTTTGTTAACATAATCATTGGCTAGATGAGCGGCATATACGAGTAATGGACAACCGCCGGCAACAGAAGCTCTTTGATTCTCTTCCAAGATTGTAGAGGTGCTGATACCATGTGAAGATGGATGTTGGGCCTAACTCAATCCCAAAAGCTAGCTTATGTGGGGAGGATTGTCCAAGTTTCCATATAAGGAGACCAAATTCTCATCCTTTTCGGACGTGGGAATTCTTAACAAGGGCCATCTTCTCATATCTGATAAAGTAGGTCTTTCAGATGTTGGCTTTCCAAATGAACCAAAAATACACCTTCCCAATAGACCTCGTCCTAGTTTCTACTAGAACAACAGAGGGTTTTCCTATAAAGTTATTACTAATAGGGACTTCACATCATGTCCTGGTTGCTATATACTATCCTCTACCACATTTACAAAAGGTTAATAATGTCAACAATTCTGTGTGTAGCCATTATGGCGAGCTTAGGAAACTATTTAATGAAAGTTTTGATTTTAAAAGCTTTGTTTCTGCACCCTGCATTAATGGATCCCTCAGGAAGAATAATGACTAATATAATCTCTCTCCAATGATAAGATACTCATGTATCTTCCATGTGTATTGTACTTCCTGGTACCAAAATAGTCTGCAGCCAGAACCTTGTTCATCCATCTTCTCACCAGATTCTTTGGTCATTTGAGGTTTATTTAAGGACAACATATCCACTCCATGATCTTCTTGTTGAATGTTAATCTTCTCATCATGTTCCAGCTTCTTTCAACTCAAACCAGTCAACATTGCCTGAGGTCCATCTGGTGATGTCATAGGACTTAAAACCTGTACTAAAATGTATTCTGTTTTCCCCCATGATAGCATAAAACAAGGCTATGGGAATGGAAAAGAAAAAACAAAACAGTAACACTGTGGGCGAGAATTGAGTGTTTGAGGGAAGAGGGTCAAATTCCAGTAAAGGCACCGGAAAAGGGAAATTCTTCTATCCTAGGAAGTAGGAAAGAGTGTCTTGGGATTCGTGCCCGGGAGCATTTTTAAACAGATAATAATATTCCAAAACTCATGACCACCCCTCAAGCATAGTGCTGTCTAAAGTGAAAAGCATTGACACCAAGTCCTGTTGGAGCTTTAAGTGCAAAATGCAAATTAACGTGAACTTTTGTTAAAGAAGGCGTAGGTATAGACGTATAAACATAACATAAGAAAAATAACCATAAAACACAAAAATAACAATTATGGGACAAAATGCAATTTAATGAAATAGCCTAGAGACAATATTTGGTTGAAGTTGAAAAGTATCCTCCAAAGTTGAAGATATGTATGTATGTGAATTTCACATTTGAACTTTTTAGTGAAAACCATTTATTTCACTAGAAATACTCAGGCCGCTAGAGAAAGGGTTCCATTTTCAAGTCTATTTCTGATTCTTTCAACCTCTGTTTTTCCGCCGGACCACAATCTTGACCTCCAATCGAGCTACGAACACTAGTAGAAAGGCGGGGAGTGAGTTTTCTTGCCTGCCCTCCATGACAAAAGTGAGTGGTTGGAAAGGGTTCTCCTTCCCCTCCTAGTAGTTCTAGATCGAGAGATTCAAGGTGTCTTTCCTTCGCTCTATTCTGAAGTCCTGGCTAAGCTGAGGTTCGAAGTCGGTGTTTCTTCCTATTCCAGAAATAGACTGATTCTACATCACCTTTCAATTCGGATTAGCCAAATTAGGCAATAGGCTTCGTGTTTACAACTGTCTTCCAAACCGTTGAAAGATAAAAAATTAATCTGAATTTTCTATTTTAAGTTGAGGTTGAAATGATAGACTAAATAGTTAAACAAATACTGATTTTCAAATAATATTTGGTTTGAAATTATGTCCACATGCCTACGGAGTGTCAATCAAGTTCAAATCACATTATATTTCTTGATATAGAAACAGATTTTTGAATTAGGATCAATGATTAGCTTTCTTATGCTAAATATTTTAATTTCCTATTTCTAATAACTAACACTTATCCATAAAATATTGTTTTCTTAACAATTGCTACATTCTATGCCAACTATATTTATTGTTTAGTGCTACCCCATTAACACTGCCTTGCTTTTGAGGTTCAAGCTTGTTGATGTCTGTCGTTGTAATAGTCATATTCTTGTTAGTTTTACTTTTTGATATCTATCTTCATTTGTTTATTGGTTTTCGGCTACTGCACAATTCTGTTGTTGTTCATATTCTTTTGTTGTAGGCTTTCATAGGTTCTGCTATTAGTTGTAATGTTTTCTTCTTCTTTATACCTGAAATTGTTACACTTGACCCGGGTCTTCTAGAAACAGCCTCTCTATCTCCACGAGGTAGTGGTAAGGCCTACACTAGACCCTCACCAGACCCCACTTGTAGGATTTCACTTGGTATGTTGGTTGTGGTTGTTGCTACCCCATTGACAGCAGAGTGCATATGTGAGGCACACATTTGGTTCTTGGACTAAAGCCCAACTTTGAAGTTTGAGTATGCTTCAAGTGAGCCTTCAGTAGCCATTGTTCCATCAGAAGAAAATACTCTTTTAGCCACTTGTTCCACCTTCAGGGACCCTCCCTGGCTTCTCCGAGAAGAAACATTTTGACGCATGCTGTGACCCTCCATTTTTTCTCTCGCGATATTGCTACTATTTTTGTTGTTGCAACTGATTGGTCAAATCTACAAGACCAATCATATGAGCCCTCATATTAAATTCTCTCTACTTCTTTGCCAGAAACAGAGAACGTGTCCTCATTTTGATCATCTTGGCATATCCCTCTTATAATTTGACTCCTTCCCATAAATTGGAAACAGTTTAGTAGAAGCATAGCAAGTTGACGTGTACTGGCACTTTTTCCCATCAAATTACACCTTTTCCCTCATATTTAGGTAGGTCCTTTGAAAGATTCAGTGAGTACTAAACCAAGTTATTTCCGGTGCAGATACTTCTTATTGTTATCACCTTTGTCTTTTATCTCACTTGGCAGGGGAAATCAAAATTGGGCTAATATCATTTGATATGTCACTGAGCATTGATTATTCGGAATTGAAGCCTCGTGTTCCAGAACTTGCCCATTTTATTGCACAAGAGTTGGATGTTTACGTTTCACAGGTAGATTTTTTTAATAATGACAATTTTGCATAACCCAAATTACTTTTGTGACTTCTTTTATTTTTTTGCACGGCTCAGAGCTGTCCGAGGCTGATGTCATCTAAAACTGAACATCCCCTCTTTTTTAAGTTGCTGAACTGAACAAGTGTGTTAATTTTGTTCAATGTGATGATGTCACTTATTAACTTTGCAGGTTCACTTGATGAATTTTTCAACTAAAGGAAATGATACCCTCATTAGATGGGCCATCTTTCCTGCAGGATCTGCTGATTACATGTCACATACCACTGCAATGGTAACTTTTAACTTAAGAATGTGTAAGGACTATATTTTGAATCAAAGACCTTTTGCTTAATGCATATCTATTCGCAGGAAATAACAAGCCGATTAGCTGGTGATCGTCTTCATCTTCCAGATACATTTGGAAGCTACAAATTAGTCAAATGGGACATTGAACCCTTATCGAAAAGGTATAAGCAAAACATGTTTTTTGCATCTTCATAACTATTGCATAACTATGCTGTATATATTGTTAACATCATTTCGGTGCATCATTGATGAAATTATCCCAATTCATCAAAGAATATGCCTTCTGAATCACAAGGCAAAACAAATCACCACCGCAGTGGAGTTCTGATGCGAAATACTTGCTTGTGTTTCTGATATACACAACTCAAAAAGTTTCATCTTTTTATCTAGCCAAAAAATACATGTATATATTAAGTTTATGAAATTGTGGAACATGAGTTATTCTGCATTGGATGGCATGGGTCAACTGCTTTCAACGTTAATGATAGGTAGGTAATGATTTTTCTTCAATCATATAACTTGTGTTTGGGGTGTGACTAATGGATTTTAGGGAATCGTCAAAACATACTCCGTTTTTTAATTACACCAGTAGTAAACATCACTCAAGACAGGTTATGTGCTTGTTTAATGTACATCCATGTTCTTTGGAGATCCTCTTATACATATTATTGTTATGGGTTCTGTTCTTTAATGGGCTATCTTTTTTATTGTCTGGAGTGTAAAAAGGTATGTTCTAAAGTGTGCATTGTGAACATCTGATATTAATGATGGGTTCATATGATACAAAAGTTGTTGATTTGATATGGTTGTATTGCAATAATTTAGGACGCGATGGCAGCAAAGTTACCTGGCTGTGGTGTTAGCACTTTTAGTTATCTTGGTACTAGGATTATCAGCTTCCCTGGGATGGTTTATTTGGAGACGAAGACAAACTCCTACCCCATATGATCCTCTTGGAAGCGTTGAAACTATGACAGATGAAAAAGAGCTCCAGCCGCTAAATTGAAAGATACTATATTACCTATACTTAGTATACATACATGCAAAGACACTCCTGACGTCCAACTGCTTATTTTTTTTCTTCAAATCCCAGTACAGATAACAAAAATTTTGTAGATTGAAGAGAGAAGACTCAAAGAACTGCTCCATAATGTCACATTCATGTGTGAGTACTGTAAGATATCATTTATTGACAAGATGTTTATTTTCTCTCTCCCCAAATGCTAGTAATGAAGAGGAAAATATCATACATAATTACAAGAAATCCATATGAATAGTCTGCTTCAGCATGTAATTATGTCTTGTATTTAAATTCTGGAGAATGCCCTCTACATGGTTACTATTTTGCAACTATAGATTCATGAAGTAATCTTGTTGATATAGCAGCTTTGCAAAATGGCTATAGTTACAGAACAGTAATCATGTACAGGACTAATGTTTTGACGGAGTGGCCTAAGTGTCAATCTCAGCAGCATTACACCCAATTTCGTATTTCTAAAATTGCTATAAAATACTATAGTTAATTCATTGGAGTAAACTAGTAGTGTTACAGATTTTAGTTAAAAATTCTGAACGGATAACGTCAAACACATTTTTAGAAAATAATATGGAAATAGTAATTTCTTCACACTGTACAGATAATCAAATGACAGTTTTTGGCATCATGACATAATGCTGACTAAATCTGACCTGGCACATCTTAATCATCAGCATTTCTATTTGTATTCATCATTATAAAGATTGTGAGATGCTTTCTTTTTTATTTTGTTGAAAAAATCACATGGACTAAAAATTCGTTGCACATTTCAATATCAAAAATTTATACTCATATTCATCATCATTAGAAAAAAAGAGAAAGGGTGAAGGATTTCACTATTGTTGATTACTATATTCAAAACTTTTTATTGATAAGCTAAATACCTATAAAAATCACATGGACTAAAAATTCGTTGCACATTTCAATATCAAAAATTTATACTCATATTCATCATCATTAGAAAAAAAGAGAAAGGGTAAAGGATTTCACTATTGTTGATTACTATACTCAAAACTAAAGATATTAGTGATGATGAAACTTTTAAATATATTGGTAATGATGAATATACAGATATCAAATTTCATCATTGAGATATATAGCGAAATTTTAGTCCTTGTGATTTTTTCAAAAAAAAACGAAAGAAATGATATCTCAATAATCTTCTAAAGATATTCATATAAAGAGAGATTATATAAAAAAAAATTATCTTCAAAGTAGAAGCTTTTTGAAAGAATGTTTATTCCTACTATTGAGAGAGAAAAAAACTCATATGGATTGAAAAGTTTATACGAAGAGTGATTAGAATTTCAAAGGATAAGAAGATTTATTTAGAGAAAAAATCAATTTATTTAGAAAATTTGTATCAAATTAGGAGAGAGAATAAGTATTTCACTTGCTTTGTTCTTTTATTTTGTCTTAATTTCTTTTTATATATCTTTAATTAATTTTTTTTTACTTATTTATATATACTTAATATTTATTCCTAATAAGTATTTCACTTCCTTTGTTCTTTTATTTTGTCTTAATTTCTTTTTATATATCTTTAATTAGTATTTTTTACTTATTTATATATACTTAATATTTACTAACACATTACTTCTTCTTTTATATTTTTGTGTCTTTAATTAAGGTTTTTTTCAAAAATTTTTAATTAAAGCTTTTTATGTATATTTTTTAATTTCTAATGCCTGAAATTCTATTTATTTTTTGGTGTTCTGTTTTTCCACTGTCCAAATTTTCTTTAAAATATGATCATATTTAATCTCTTTTATCTTTAAGGTTATTAATATCTTTTACTTTTTCCTTTAATCTTTTAATTAATGTTGATTATTAATTTCCTATAATCGCTTCTTTTTTAGAAAAAAATTACTCCAAGAAATTAAGGGAAAATTTCTTGATGAAAGAATTTGTTGATCTTAGACCCGAAACTTTTTTTTACCTATTAACAAATAATACCAAAAAAATTAAAGGGAAAATGCATAAATACCCCCAATCAATACGTGAAATCCCAGAGACAAACTTACACTATACTAAGGTCCTATTCCCCCTGAACTATTTTATAAATAATTTTTTACGCCTTTTCGTCCTACGTGACACTAGCTTGAAAAAAATGTCAACTCGCGTTGGGCCCACAAATGAGTAGAAATTTTTTTATAAAATAAGTTCAGGGGGTAATAAGACTTTGTATAGTATAAGTGTGTCTCTGAAATTTCGAATATAGATAGGTGATACTTGTGCATTTTTTCTATTATTAAACTAGTTACGAAAATCCGATGTTATGCATACACTCCATATTTGTTCACAAATTTGTTTTTAATTGTATTAAATAAATGTTATGAAATCATCTCATTACGTGTAAAATAAATATTTGATATATATATTATTAATTTTTATAAATTTTTAAGTGGTATTGATTAAATGGTTTTAAATTTTACTCTGAAAGCATTTATGATGAATATTGGTATGATAGTAAATCGTCTCATTTTTTGTGTGTAGAGATCTATAATTAAAATATTTTTCATTATTGATCGTTAATTATTACAGATATCCAAAATAATAAATCTATAACTAAGATAAGTGAAGTGGATACCATAATTTTGAAGAAATTGTATACTAATTAAATTAAAGTTGAACAAAGAAAAAATATTTAAATAATTTTTTTAAAAATGCACGAAATAAATACATCAACAAAGACATATCTGCTTTAACTTAAAATTCTCTCTTATATAATAAGTGAATTATAAAGTTTTATCTAAAGCACACACAAATAAAGAATCAAAATAACAAATAAAGATTTGAATTTTCTCATATTACTATCTCTAATCACCAATTAGAAAAATACGTGTAGAGCACATGTGTTTCTTCATATCATCCTATGAAACACATAGGGCATAGGGATTTACAACCAATTTGAGTCAGTTATTGATCAAAAGTTAAAATTAAAATCAAATCACTCTGATTGATTTCTAAATTATTAAAATCAAATAAGATAAAATATAATATACATTATTGATTTAATTGTTTGATTTCGGTTCAATTATAAGTCGTACAGAAAAATAAAAGAAACAATTCATTTGAAAAGAAAATAATAGCATTTGATTCAAAGCGAAAAATAGTTAGAACGGTTGACACTATAAAAATTTTGGTCACTGCATTTACTGTGAGCAAAGCCTCAAAATCCACCACTTCGACCAAAAAAAAGAAGAAACAATAACATTCATAGTCCCACCAAAAATTGTCATACACACTCATATACATGAAACTAATAAGATAAATGTTTTGTCTTGAATTTTTGTTACTTTCATAAATAAATTATGACTAAATTTAATGAAAACATATATAATGTTATAAAATAAAGACAAAATACTAAAGTAGAATGAAAAGGAAAGGAAGTCATGATGAAGTCAATTGGTCTACGTCTTTCCTCATCTTAGCAATAGCGGCATTTAGAGTCGTAACCTCCTTAGTGGCCCCTTGACCTCGCTCAGACACCACTATCTTTACTGCAAGGGCATCAATGGACACACTAAGAGGTGTTATAGCAGCCGTAAGGTCTCTCTCAATCACCCATGGATGGTGGCCTCAAGTCTAAAGGTACACCTATCTTCAGAATGGGCTAGCTGCCCCATCCGTAGTATCGAAAACTGGGTGAGTGGAGGTTAGGAAGTAGCAGCAACAGTAACACCAGATCTAGGAGGCATGAGATCTGTAGAAGAACTAGGAGTCATAGAAGGGACATCACTAGATAGGGGCCGAAGTAGGTAAAACTGCCTATGCAAGTAATGTGAAAGTATTAACAAGCCGGGAGGAATCCATCAGGGTTGCCTTCTTCTCTACGCATCATCCTTCAAGTACCCCACCTCAATGCGTCAGATATCAGTGAAGATGTGCGAATCACTTTGACATCCTTCTTTTCATCTGGAGGCACCTAAGCCCTTCTGCACAACTCCATGATCAACACTGCAAAAGGAAGAGAGATTTGGTGTTGCTTGGCCTTCATGGCCATCTCCTAGCCTGGAATCATACCCAAGTTGAGACTGCGCCCATCAATAATGCAACCAAGATAGGTTGCCTTCGTGTGACGGATAATAGACTCATTCTGGGATAACATGATATTGTTGCTGATAAAGCTAAACCAGTACCTCGCTATTACATTGAGGTCTTTCTTTTCTATTCGGCTCCTGCCTGCAACCACAGAGTAGTAACATTAATTATCAAAGGGGCCAACCACTTCTTCAACATCTCCAATGACTTTGTTTTTATCATGTACTAATAGTTATCCTTAATACTTTTTATACACTCCAGAACTGCATTGATAACATCACTATCACACTTCACCTTTTTATAACTGACAATCACATAATCTACTGCTTTGAATTTAGTAGCATGCTTCTTCCCTTGTAGCACTAACGCTCCATAAGTAGTGTAAAACTCCTGGACCCAATTTAGAACGTAACGACCACGAGGTCTAGTGAATATATGGAACTTATGGGACCTCAATAAGCTCATAATCTCCTTGTCTATTACTCAATCAGTAGATTGCCTCTTCACCTCGATGATGGTCCTCAATCCCTCAGTCTTTAGTCTATTCATAGACAGGAAAGGAGGACCATGTACCAGTGGTGGTGGGACCACAACTTGATCTAGAACATGAGTATGAGTAGTGTCTTGGGGTGACCTAATCCTAAACGAATCATTTAACCTCTTAGAACGTAGCTCAGCTCTTTGGGCTGACAATAGCTCATGCATCCTGAAGGTCGTGATGCTTACCCTCACTCTTAGAGGTGGTTAGGTGAGTGATATAAATCCCCTTACTATCGGAGTTTGCCTCTGGTAATGCAGGTGCAGGTTCCTTGCCTTTCCCACCAGTGGTAGAAAGTTTTGTCGCCCTGGCCTGGGATGCAACTGCATCCTCATTGATAATAATTCCCTTTAACCTCTTGTGGGGCGATATGTCTCCACCTTCTACTTTTGGTCTAGCCATATCTGCAACACAAATTGGAAACTGTTAGAAATAGTTCAAGAAAAATCCAGAAAATATATTACGGACAAACTCGCCTAACCAATCGCCAAGTCGTTGAATCAATTTAGAGAGCTACATTGGGCTTACCTAAAGGATTTAATCATTTTTTTTAGAAAATGTCCTGTCGGCGATGAGAAAGGTTATTCGGTGAGCACAAACTATCCCACCAAATATCACAGTGTATTTAGGGTTGGGGATGTAGAAAAGGCGATCAAAAAACACATTCAGAGTGCACTTGGTGAAACCAAACTTCTCATCGAAAGTTATAGAAAAACACTCAAAAAACCAATGAAATTTAAGATGGTTAAGGGAGGTTCTGCAAATCGCCGAGCGGTTCGACAAGCTCGACTCAGCTCGCCAAACTACCCAACGTGCCTACTTTCTACCCGAAATTCAAAATCAACCCCACAGTCCCTGAAAACAAAATCAAACCATATGCTTATTCATTTAATCCTAGATCTACTAGACCCATCTTACTAGGGTACTCAAGCTTCCCTCGGTTTGACAAAAATTGGCCAATTGATGACTTTATTAAAAATGATAGCAAACGCACATCATTGGACAAAGCACATCATTTGACACAATTTGGGTTACTCAAACTTCACCCGACTAGACTCCATAACAATTAAGCAAAACCCAACAAATTTTGATCAATTTGAAAGCACGCAATTTGGGAAATCAACACTTAGGCAATTTAGGTTCGCAATCGAAATTAAATGAGGCAGGTAAGCAAACATAAGCAAATTTAGAGAGTCTCACCATACATCAAAAAGAATAACACAATACCAAATGAGTTTAACCGCTAATTAAGAGTTTGGGGTTTGGAAAACCAGCCTTTATTGCCAAATGTAAGAAGTTGTAAATCTAGGCGGCAATGTATCCCACTCCGAACACTGAATCCACGACTAGAAATCGATAAAAATGAAAAAAATATTGTAAATGTAGTGTGGGTGTGATTTTATGAAGTTAAAAAGTGAGGGAATGTGAAATATTTTGAACTTTTAAACCTTTGGCCTTTAAAAAATGTATAGTTAGAGCCTTTTTGGTGACATTAATTCTCTTTGCCAAACCACTCGGTGACACGCCCAGTGGTTACATACCTCACCGAGTCTTACAAGATCTCCTGTCAACTAGGGGGTCAAACAAAGTCACGATTGCGACCTGTTCAGCGATTCACTAAATTTTTCATGGGTCTTCCAAGTTTTACAAACTCCAATTTTGTAATTTCTTGAGTCAAGCAATGGTCTAAGTTAGGCTCCCTGACCTTTTCGGCGAGTCACCAACTGGAATTTTGGCTCGCCAAACTACATATTTCAAACACGTTCCACACTATAACATGAATAATCAACACATGATTATTTCAAAAACAGAAAGAAAGCAATAAACACTTGGTTTGCCTCCCAAGCAGTGCCTTAGTTAACGTGGTGGCACAATGCAAGTCCTCTCTCAAACTTCATTCTTGGGGTTTTCCATAGTATCCTAGGAAACCTCCTTGTTGTCTTGGGTTTAAGTGAGAAGCAATTTGACCCATTTGACTCTCCAACTGCTTGATAGAGAAAAAATGAGAAGTCACCGTCTAGTTAAAGGTTGATACATCTTCTTTCATCTCTTTCAAACTTTTATCAGACCTCTCAACCTTGTTGAGAATACTAGAGAGAATATCCTTAGAATGGCCACCCTCTGAATCTTTGGGCTTTTGACGCTCGTGGGGATGTACATACCTATCCTTCTCCCCATCCCTATCCTTCCAAGTGGGAGTACGATCTCTTCACTCTCTATCATAGTTTGTCCGACCTTCATCCTTGTTACAACGTTGGTTGGCTAGTTAGCATGATTACCACCTCCTTGGTTGGCTAGGAAGTTCAATTCCTCATAGTACAACGCTTCAAACTTGGCCTCTTAGGGTTTTACACAACCCACACCACAACATTGACACTCTTAGCACCATCTTTCATGGAATTTTTGGCCAAAATATCAAGTTGGTTCATCATCTTTAATATGTTTTGGTCCCTCTCTTAGTCTTTGTCAAGTTGATCATGTGTCAATTTAAAAGTGAGAGGGGAGACCTGATCTTCACGGGTGTACCTTGCCCAGTTAATTTTGATCATAATATCCTAGAGTTGGGCTGCTATGATGTAAGGTTGTTGCAACAAACCTCCTGGAGAAAGTTGGTCAGCTACTCTCTTATTCAGCGAATCAAGGCTTCGGTAAAGTATTATAGCTAAATGTTGTCGGGCGAACCATGAGTTAAGTATTGCAGCACCAACTTCTTAAATCTTAGCCAAGTTTCATGATTTTTCTCGCCCTCCAAATTCTTGAAGCTCTAGATGTTGTCTCTAAGTATCATCATCTTCGATGGAGGGAAAAATCTCACTTGAAATGCGGTGATAAGCTCTTCCCATGAAGTGATAGAGTATCTTGGCAATTCAGTCAACCACTTATATGTTTTTCCCATTAAAGAAAATTGGAACAAACTTAACCAGACGGGCTCTTGGGATATGTTCTTGAAGAAGAATGACCCGCAAACACCAACAAAGTTTCTTATATGCTCAAGGGGATCCTCATGAACCAACCCACCAAACAACCCTTTCAATTGCAAGAGTTGTGACATGGTTCTCGTAATGTGGAACACTGTGTTCCCTTCAGCTAGAGGCAAACGAATGGTACCAACTTCACCCACAAGGTTAGGGTCATTAGCATTCGTCTCATAAACATCATTTGAGAATGCCGATGTTATCTTGGTAGACTATTTGGCTACCATTGATTTAGTTGACACTCATTCCTCTTGTTTTAAACCACAACACATAATCCAAAACTAGAAAATAAGTAGATTCAACTATGACTAAAAAACAAAATTCAACTTCACCAAAAAATTCTCATACCACTCCTGGTAGTGACACCATTTTGATTAACGTTATAAAAAACACTTCATCTAATTCTAAGCGCCAATGGTCATTAATCACTATATAACCCAACTAAATGAGTTGGGGTTGAATCCCACAGGGAACAATACGTGTTTGAGAGTTATATGGAAAGTATGAACGTGTTCAAATCAATCATAGGAATAGAAATTTTTGAATTAAGACATTATGCTAATCAGGGGTGACACAAATGTCAAATGGGGGTTTTGGTTTAGAAATATCAACAACGATCAGTGGTAGACAATACAAAAATAACAATACTGAGATGGGTTTTTGAGATGTTATAAAATTATAGAATAATATAGATAAATGGGTGATTGCAACTATTACAAAATAACTAGATATTAGTGAGTAAGCTAGACTATAGATAACCTTCTTACGAATAGTTTATCCTGAATCAAGTTTATTTCTCTCAAGCATCAACAAACTAGCAAAATAAGAACAATCCACACCTTAGTCGATTCACTCTCTCGAGTTGAATGTGTGGGATTGGGTTTAGGATTTACTCTTGAGCTGAACTTATGTCAACCCAGTACCCATGAACCATCAGTCAATAATTTTAGTTTTATAAACTATCTCTCAGCCAACAAAAAATAGAATGGTAGAACTGCATTCTGCAACTACAATTCTTAAATTAGATCACAATTAATGATTGAACTCACTTCTAAATGACATTATAACAAACAATTAGCTATACCCATAAACTAAATTAACCTAAAATCAAATAATCACACCCCAAGAATTGGGTGTTTTAGATAAACATCATAAAAAGTTAAAAATCGCTAACAAGTTGAGTTTCCATTAACTGGATAAAATTGATTTTTGTTTTACAATGTTCCACGTCGAAACCCATTTTCAACTTCTCAAAATTGAAAACATCGATTCTCCAAAGCTTAGGAAAAACTAGAGAAAAATTTTCTCAAGAGCTCAATATTTAGTAATATACTCATATATTATGTCATTAGATACTAAACACAATGTTTCAAAATGTATTTATAGTTTTCAAAAATATGTTGCAAAGAGCCATTTGGCGAAGCAAGTCAGGCTTGCTGAAACACTCGGTGAGCCTCCCTTTGGTAATTTCTATCGCCCTTCTGTCTTGACATTCAGCAATCTCAAAGTTCTGTAACTTTGGTCGATCTAACACTACATCATTGAATAACTCAAAGATCAGCCAACTGCTCCTTTATCTCACCAACTTGGTTCTTTTCTTCAGGGTTTGGCTCACTCGAATTTTAGACGGTCAAGTAGCCATTTTGGTGACTCGCCAAGTAGACTTGGCGATCACAGGCTTGCATTTCCTTACTATTTCAGCCTATTTTGTTCCTTTTTGCATATTAGTTTCCTTACTTTGTTCCTCAACCCATATATCTGGAAATTAAGGGTTTCACATTAGTTATTGGCACATAATAAGCATTTGAGGACACTAAACCTATAAAAATAAATCCCTCAATGAGTCCAAAATCTCGTACTTATCAATACGTCAGTACTTGAAAGGAACTGAGCATGCATGATAGGATAAAGATGAACAATATACATAATTGTATAAAGTATACAGAGCAATAATATAAGTTGAACATGATAAATGTATTGAAAATACCGAATATCAATTAAACTAAATGCAATGACCATATTCATAGCAAGCTAAAAGTGAATACTGAACTGAAACTGATAACCGACTCAATCAATAGAATTTTACAGTGGGAGTTACTACTAAGTGACATAGAAACATGTGAGATAAACATGGAGTTCGATATATACGCCCCATTGAGGGGACCCAATATAACTTGGTAGGGGTATAAAGGAATGACTGGTGTCATCACTAAATATGATGCCCACGAAAAGGAATTAACCTATGGGGGCACATAATTTTGGGACTTAAAGGTTGGTTGACCCTAGTCTAACTCAGTAATAATCCTAGTCCCAACTAGATTGTGTATAACAACATACTAAATATAAATTGGGTAGCTCAATATTCTGACATACTAACTAAAATGCAACATTAAGTACTAATAATGAAACATTTGAAAACCGAGGAATGTATATTTGTTTATCTATCCTAGATAGTCTAATTCATGAACTGAAAGAACTACACAACTAGGATTCTGAGTTTCATGAAAGAATTTATTCAAAAGCATTATGAAGACATGATGATATGATTAAGAACGTTACAACAACTAAATCATAGCAATTTTATGAAGTTCTATAAACCCTAGGTCTAAGCATGATATAGAGAATTACGAATCTGATTGAATTCTAGGGACTTAATGGGTGATACGAATCTACTAGTCAAATCCCACATACATAGTTACAAAATTACCTGCAACTCAAGTAATATTCGTTATTTCTGTAAAGCAATGATTCATGACGAATTTCACAGAGAATTTTTTTCATTTCAAGGCTAGAATTGAAGAAAACCTTGCTGCTATTCTTGAGGATGCTAACACCTGAATTTCTTCTTTTTGCTTTAATTTTTGTGAAATTAGGTGAATGATCAATTATGGTAAGTTCTGATTAAGTTACTAGGCTCAAACTGACAAAAATTATGTAGTTTAGGGGTTAAATAACATAGTTTAGGTGTCCAACATATAGGTGAAAAAACAAAAACAACCCCACTTAAATTCTAACGTGGCTCGAACATGGACGCAATAACAGACCATCTCAAGGACCATGGTCCGTTGTATGGGTCGTGGTTCTTGAGCAACTTACTATTGGTTATTGGGTGGTAAAACCACAAGCCCTACTAGATTACATGTGAACGACCACGGATCATGAAGGTCGTCGTGGTACTTCACTTGAGCTAGGGTCTAATGGCTCAAGTTCACGGATGCCACAATGGCCCGTCATTAAGACCACGACCTTTCTTTAAGACAACAACAGGTTGAGGGCTCCATGGTCTGACACCTGAGCTTGGTGGGTTCTGCCTGACATAGAAAAGTCTCACTATGGCTTGTTGGATGGTCCACGACCTGGGAAGGGTCTCGTTGTCCACCTCTTCTAGGAGGGCATGAGCCATAGGCAAGTCGACAATTCATGATTCCTTTCACGATGTGTGAACCCTGCCGTGGTTCACAAATTTTCTGCTAAGTCAAAAAGCTGATTTTTTTGAGCTGTTACAATATCTGCCCCTTTGGAAACTAAAATCTGATTGAACCAAATTTCACGAACATGCAAATATGCTGAAAATGCAAGTATGTCTTAAGGAATATTATACTAAGACCAAGTTTTATGCAAAAATAACTGAAAGACCGGAGAGGAACTATTACCTCATTCTACACTTGGACTTCATGGCTACTTTTGTTTCCCAAGTAGCTCCCTCTACATATTGACTCTTCCACAACACCTTGAGTGATGCGACTTATTTGTTTCTCAACCTTCGAACATGGCGATCAAGAATTTCAACTACTACCTCTTCATAAGTGAGATTATCCTTTACAACCACACTTTCTAATGGTACTATAGCTGTTGGATAACCCACACACTTCTTCAACAAGAAAATATGAAAAATCGGATAGACTAATACTAACTCTGCTGGCAGCTCTAACTCATAAGTGACTTTACCAACCCTTTCGAAGATCTTGTAAGGGCCAAAATATCTAGGACATAGATTCCCTTTCTAGCCAAATCTCATTATTTCCTTTATAAGTAACACTTTCAGGAAAATCAAGCATTAATCTCAAATTCTAAGTCCCTTTTCCTTATATATGCATAGGACTTCTGACAACTCTGGGTTATCTTATGTTTATCTCTGATGATCTAAACTTTTTCTGTAGCAGATATGCACCTATGCCCTCATAAGTGTCGCTATACCTGGCAGCGGAACTGGTACTTACCGGATTCCTGTCCGTTCCGTCCCGGTCCGATTCGGTACTGGTTAGTATCGTTAAGAACCGTTAATTTCCGGTTCCGATACAGGTACCGAGACGGAAATCGGTAAATATCGGAATTTATCAGTTCCGATAAATACCAGTTCGGTTAATTTTTTTCTTTTTAAAAATATATCCGTTACTAGCCGTTGGGTAACGGCTAGTGGGCCCCCCAACGGCTATTTGAGTAGAATTTCATCCAATAGGAGCCCTACCCCACCCCTAACTTTTTAAATACCCTAAAGTTTTAAAAATTACATTTTAACCCATTTTTTACTTATAAATACCCCTAAATTTCATTCTTTTAAATCACAAAATCATCTATTCATCTTCTACTCTCTCAACTCTCTACTTTCGATCTCTAATCTCTAATTCTATAATATATAATATCTTAAATTCCAGTGTTGCCTTAGTTGGTCTTTGGAAATTAGATTTGAAGCTTCAAAATTCAATTTTCAACTTTCCAGGTTCGGCTTACGGTGATCATAAACGTCTACTTTTTTAAGTAGACGTTCGGTACATTCGTTCTAACTTTTATATTACGTTTCATTTATATTTAAATAACTATTTATTTGTTTTGTGTTTTATTATTTGCATAATTGCATAACATTTTTCGTATTATATTTAATCTCACGTTTAATTTTTTAATATGGATTTCGGTAAAAATATTGTTCAAAAAGGAAAGGGGAAAAAAGTGTATTAGAGCGTGTAAAAAATATTTGTAACTTTAAATCCTCCGATAATGCAAAAACCGATAGTTCTTCTAAATCAAAAACTAAAAAATCCACTATATTAAGAATAAATACAAATGATTATACACATGTTGATGATACTGTTTTTAATATTGATAGTAATTCATGATTAGATCCTTATCATGAACATTTACAACGTCGCTTTGGTTATTTTGATGAGGATTTGCCTAGTGATAATGATAATGATAATGATAATGATAATGATATTGATAATTATATTAATACGCCTACTTTTGATGATGATGATGATGAAACTGAGCCACCTACGACTACTAATACTCCCAGTCCCTCTCCCTTTCATTGTCCTGCCCCAGTTCCCCCAATACATCCTAGGCCTAAGGTAGAACGTGTTAAAAAATCGATTGTTTGGCAATTTATGACACAAAACGAAGATAAAATACAAGTTATTTGTAATAAATGTAAACATATTTTAAATCATAAAACTGTTGGCAAATCTGGCAGGACGGGACATTTGAGTAGTCATTTAATGTCTTGTCGTAAAAATGATTTTTTGCATGCTAAAGCGGTAGCGGAAGCTAAAAAAAAGGTACCCCCTTCCTGAAAATGTAGGAGTAGGCTGCTCTAAAATGGTACAAATACAATTAAATCCGTCTAATGTTTCTGGCTCTAGTTTACCACCTTCATATAGTAGAGAAAAAGATCTTGAAGAATTAACTAAAATGATATGTGTTATGGGTTTGCCATTTAGTTTTGCTGAAAATCCTAATTTTTTACATTATATTCAAATTGTATATAATCCAAATTTTAAAGGTTTTGCTAGAAATATAATAAAAAAGGTTGTATTTGATTATCATGCACAACATTTTCAATATATTCGTTGTTTATTTTATTATAATACTTGTAAAATAGCTATTACTTTTGATAGAGGTCGTAGTGTAAATGGTAACGATTATTTGACTGTTAGTGCACATTGGATTGATGAAAATTGGTATATGCAAAAAAAGAATTTTAAGTTATAAATGTTGTCAAATGCAAAAAACCGATAGTTATATTGCTCAAACTATTTTAGATATTTTACAAAATTATAGAATATGTGATAAAATAAATAGTATAACATTAGATAATGCTTCAAGTAATAATTCTGTTGTTGAATATTTAAAAACTACACTTTGTCATTTCTATGGTGATAAATTATCATATTATTAGGTGTAGTGCACATATATATAATTTGATGGTTGGAGATGGTGTAAATATGTATGATAACGGATGTACGAAAGTTGAAAATGCATGTCATTTTATATTTAAATGTCAAGTTAAGTCTAGGCGTAGATATTTTCAAAATCGCTGTTTTGAAAATAATCTTCCACCTAGAAAAATTCCAAAAACAGTGGCTACTAGATGGAATACTTTATATGAAATGCTTGTAGTCGCTTATGAATATCGAATACCCTTACAAATGGTTTGGAATACTCATAATTCTGATATGACATATAGAGTAGATGATAATGATTGACGTGTTATAAATGAACTTATAGATTTCCTAAAAGTTTTATACTTAACTACAAAAAGAATTTCTGTACTTTATAGTGCATCAATTTGTACTATTTTGCCTGATATTTGTATGATTTCTTCTAAATTATATAAATTTAAAAATAAACCAAGATTTCAACAAACCATTAAAAAATGATTATAAAATTTACAAAATATTATATTCCTATTCCTCAAATTTATTTAACTGCATGTTTGTTACACCCTAAGTATAAAGATTTCGGTTCATCAAGAATGATTGAAAAAATATATTTTAACTTAGATATTAATGATGTATTAGAAGAAATTTCTAGCTGTCAACAAGTTAAAGATAGCATAAAAATTGAAACTAGAAAATTGTATGATCTATATAATGCTAATATAAATTTATCAAGTGAAAATGAATCTGAAAGCTCTAGGGTTAGATTTGATGAAAATAATATTGATAATTATTTAAAGGATTATTTTGAACTTTCTCACGATAATAGAAATGATTTTGATGCCTTTATTAATCAAAATACAGAACCTGCTGAAGATATTCTCAAATGGTGGAGAGATTGCGCCAAAGGATTTCCAAAACTAGTATCGATGGTTCGAGATATATTAGCAATGCAAGCGTTGTTGGTAGCTTCGGAAGGCGTCTTTGGTGCAGGAAGGTTTCAACTTGGAAAACATAGGCATTCACTAGCAGCCGATAGCTTGGAGATCGGTATTATATCGAGATTGGATTAATGCCGAGAGAAGAAATTTGGGTCATGAACCACTACCGACCAAATTTCAAAATGACGTTGATGAAGTAATACAGGATTATAGTGACGACGGTATTGAAGCAATGGAAGATCTTTCTATTCAACCTATTTCCGAAATGTTACTAAAGAAATATTGAATGATTTACGAAGGGATTTATATGGTGGCACCAACTATTAGTAAAAATATGATAATTTAAGATTTAATTCAATTTCTTTTTGTAAATGTAATTGTAATATCAAATAAATATTAATAAAAATATAGGTTATTCGCCTTAATTTGTTTTTTAATATTGTTGTATTAAATTTAATTTTTAATAAAGTCAATTTTTAATTTTATAACTTTAATGTTTAAATTTAAAAATTTCAAACTTTAAGAGTTTGAAATTTAAATTTTATAACTTTAAAATTTGAGTTTAAAATTTTCAAACTTTAAAAGTTGAAAAATTTAAATTTGAAAGTTTAAAATTTTGAAAATCTTAAATTAAAACTTTAAAGTTTGAATTTAAAATTTTCAAAATTAAAGAGTTTGAAATTTAAATTTTATAACTTTAAAGTTTGATATTTAAATTTTCAATTGCTTAATTATTATAATAAAAATTATATTCAATTAAAAAAATTAATTTTTTTTAATTACCGGTCCGGTCCGGTCTGGTGTACTACCGGTTCTCTTCCGAACCGGGACGGAACAGTACTATTTTTACCGGTTTCTAGAATGTGACCGGTCAGCACAGAACCAGTTCCGTACCGGTTCCGGTAATTAATGGTCCGATTCTCCCTATAGCGATATCATTGCCAGCCTTAAGTGACGCACCCTATTTTTGAACCGGCCAAAATCAGTTCACAACTTAATATAGCTGACACTCTAATTTTTTGAAAAAATTTTTGTGTTAGAGTTGCCACCTGAAATTTTAAGGAAAACATTAGGAAAACCATTTTTATGTTAATGCAAACTCTATTTTGATTTGCGAAACTAGTGAGATTCTGAGTACGAATTTTAGTTACTCAAGGGAAAGGTGTTAATCACCGCTCAGAGCCTATCTGACGATAATACTTAAGCTCAATTTAGAAAAATATAATTAGGAAAACCTATTTATTTATTCTCTTTAAAATGAGTAAATTTTATTAGTTTTAAGAAAAAGAGTAAAACAAAAGGTACAACATATATAAGTCCATTATAGAAAAATTAATATTAGTATACCTATTACATTGTAAAATAAATAAATAAATAGATAAGCGTATGAAAATGTATTATAATTTTATATGCTGAAAAGTATAGAGGTGTCCAATATAAATGTATCCAAAATAAATGTTGAGTTTGAAAGATATGAAAATTATCTTTTTATTTATATATAGAATTTACACCTTTTTGCATATGACATATATGTACCTTATATTTTGAACCTTTCGTATCTAAAATCCTTGAAAATAGCATGTTAAGAAATTAAATGTTTTTAATAATATCTAAAAAATAACAATAACATATATATTTTATAAAGGGGTGATGTCAATAATATAAAATGGGCCAAACTAGTGAGACTTATTCTATAGTTATATTTATTTGTTGTTAGATATGTAAGCCTACTTTCTTATCTGTTTTCTTAAAAAACAAGTATTTCCAAAGGGTGAATATTTTAGCCTTTAAACTAGTTTCAAATTTATTTGGGAGTTCTAAATGATAAGCTTTTCTTAACATAAAGGTCTAAGTAAGTATTGATAATTATAAATATTAAATATTCTTTTAAAATAACATTTCTTCTTCCTTTTGAAAGTAGTATTATTAAGAACTTTCAAACTTGAACTGCTACAACTTTTAAACTCTCAAAATATAGTGGTTAGTTCCAAAAAAATTATATTTTTACATCCCAAAATGGTGTTCGAGAACCAAGGAAACGTCGACATTCTTACGCAAAAAAAAAAATGCAGTTGGGCTGTTAAAATCTATACGTGTTACCACTCAAAGCCTGCATTTTTTCAAGTTTAAAATCTCCACCTTTTTACGCTATAATTTGCTTGGCAGAGCATGTTAAATTTGCATTTTTCACACTAGAAAAATCTGCAGTGCTGGGTTGTCTAAAGCAACAGTTTTTCCTCTTAAAGTCTGCATTTTAAGCTGAAATCTTACACCTTACAGCCCAGAAAAGGTTCTTGTATTGGACCAAAAAAAGACCTGCAGTTTTAAACTAAAAATCTGCTTAGTTTAAAGCAACATTTTCACACTAAAAAAAATCTGCAACTTGTAAGCTTGAGAATCTGCAATTTTGAAACTAAAAATCTGCATATTTGTCTAAAAAATCTGCACTTCCTTCAACTTTAGAATCTGCACTGCGGCCTTACAAAAATCTGTACTTTAGACATCGTTCTTAGTTGGTTTGTACAAATCCAAACACAAATAGAAGCAATCAAATATCAGTGTTAAATACTATGTATAAAATGTTAGTCAAAGCAACAACTCGTATATGTATATAAAGCACATGAAACATTGAAGCGACAAGGAAGCGTTGGGCACTATTGACGCGAAAAAGGGCTACTAGACACGGGCGGTAATGCAGGCTATTAGTCGCTTCTCTGGTTTGGACAGAGATGGAGTCATATACTAACTCTAAACGCACTCCCGAGTGTACTTGTGATGAACAAAGAAGATGTAGAATTAACAACTGGATATTAGATTCATCAAAGACATTTAAAAATAAGTAATATGTAGTCATAGGCATGCTGGAAAATATACTCAGAACAACAACATCATACTATTATGGCTCTTTCTTAATGACATTTAAGCAATTAGTTTACCAATTCTTAATCAATCTAGAGAGAAACATCACAAGAAGATTTGGGGCATGCTAAGAAAAGGGTCTTGTTTTTGATCTTAGCATACAGTTAGAGGATGAGTCATTGGAAAGCTGATCAATTCAATTATTTATCTATTTTGTACTGTGAGGTACTACCTTAACTATCAACTCGCAAAAAAGACTGACTGATCACACACACAAAAAATCAATCCACAACACTACTAGATTAAAACTAGTTAGTCGAAAACTTTTTGAATTAGTTCTCATAAAATCAGCCCCCAAATGAAGGATATGTATAACCAGAATTTCATGAATCTCGAATGAAGGATTATATTTCACTTAACGACGAGACATTTATCATGCTCTTATATTTTCCAGATCTTCCAACAAGGAGGGGGATTGGAACGAGGGATACAACTTTTGAATCCAAGCATATTCATGTGAAGTTGTTCTAGATTTGATCATGTGGCATTACTATTCAGTTACCAACCAGAAAGAAGAATTAAAACTAGGCATCAATAGAGACGACATTGAACTAAGACGAGTAAACATAGAAGCTAAAACTTGACAGATACAAAAAGGGAAAATTAAAGGATCACAAACTTAAAGAAAAACAACCAGTTAAAAAGCCAGCCTTACTAAGTAACTAACTCAAAACAATAATAAACTCACTAACCAAATTGATATTAAATTTAGGCTAAACAGAGAAGCAATTTGAGACAAGGCTTTAGTTGTAGTTGTTTAGCGATGTGTAGGAGTTTCACTTTGTATAAGACTATTCTCATTTAAGAACCATCCAAATAAGAACAGAACTTCTTATGCCAAACAACAGAAACAACAATGCGTTATATATGTATTTATACAAGATAACGAAAGGGGGGTTAACAGAACTTTAGTCAAGAGACTTACATGTTCTCGGCATAACAAATTAAAACATCTAATAGAGGCAGTATGTGATGACAGTCAGAAATATTTTTTAGGAAAAATCATGATCATGAAGTAGAACCGTCAAGATAACAAGATATGATTAATATAGGGAAATGAAGATGAAGATCACTGTAGGTGCTCGGCTTCGATTGACACTCTAAGGCAGTCCATATTTTTAACATAACTTAAAAATAATTAACAGAGTGATGAAGTAGTAGTCAGAATTTAATCACAGAGCTAGTTTGGAATACAAAAATAATGCGATAATGTTCATACTTCGGGACACATGAGCTTTTAAACACAAACTATATAAAAAAATGAAACCTATACAAGCTGTACAAAACTTATATACACACGGGATAACATGCAACGCAGAATGTACATAACAAAAATGCAGAATTTAAAGCACACCAGCTGCTTTCCTCAAACTTAAATCGGAATAAAGAAACATAGTGCTGCAAAAATAGATTACGGAAACTGCGACAACATTGTTCAAATATTTTATTGGGTCTTAAAACTAATTCTTCCCTCTAGCATATGAACCAAGTGATCAGTTGTAGGGCAGTAATAAGAAACGAACTAATCATGTCTTAGCTAAATATACAGATGGTACTATTTATAAAAAATGAAAAAATTCAACTGGACATATAAACTAATTTTGACTCAAGGCATCACACCAAAGGCATAGGAGGCGAGTTCAAGACTCGGGTAAAAAACCGCCAGTAAACTGAAACTACTTAAAAAATATGAATGGTAACTTAACAACTAATTAAACACACGAGAGAAGCTAAAACATGTCTAATTACATATTATAAACATAATTAAAACAAAGCAGTGAACTAACAGTCAATAGAACAAGATTACTGACCTTGCGTAGAGCAGCAAACTAAAAGCTTTGACGTCAAGTGATTTCGAATTCGAACTCGTGCTTCAACTCGAGAAAGGAAGGAAAACAGAGAACAAAAGAGAATAACCTTTAAAATCTGTTTCTCATGATGAATTTCGGATATCGATGATTGATTTCTAGATGATAATCGATTCTCCTTCGTTTTTCTATCTGTCTCTGTCCCTTTCTCCCTCTGGTTTTGGATGGGAAAACGCCATCCTTTTATAGGTGAAAGAATCCAAAATTCAAATTTGAAAATTAAAATAATGCTGGAAAACAGAGAGTTGCAACTTGACATCAAAATCAATCATCAGTTTTCAAATTTTTAAGACCACAAATTTTGAAAATATTTGAAACAAAACTCGGCTAGAGCAGAGATGTAGCAGCGTAGGGGTCTGTTTTTCATCAGAAAAAGGTGATGGGAAAGACATAAAGCAAGAGACCGCCGGGTATTATTGTGTTCCAGCGGCTCATAGCGGTTCTTTGATGAGACGAAATAGTGAAGGGGAATGGGGAAGAGGAACGCCTGGGGAAGGAGGAGAAGTTGTGAAGCCATAGGAGAGCTGATTGATGGACGGTGTACAGGGTCGAAGAGATGATCCATCGGAAATTGCCATTTTTCGATGGTCCAAAGTTGATGGGAGAGGGGACGGATTTGAGCGTTAGAGTTCTAGGGAAGGGAAAAAGTTTTCTTTCTTTCCCTAGACTATGGCGCAATCTCGGGAAAAATTAGGAAAACCAAGCGCTCATTGTACTATTTATTTTTTTGCAAAAGAAAGAAACATTTGTTGGAAAAAAGTCTTATTCAATTTTGGTCGTCTGATCGGACGCTTAATATAAATGAGGAATTAAAAAGAAAAGTTAATATATATATATATTCGGTGCAATAGATAAACAAAACATAATCACAAAAGTTCATGAAAGGTGGGCCTAACCCTAACATAAATAAAAATTAGTTGTCCTCAAATGCAATAAAAATAATATCCAAAAGTCAAAAAGTAAGACTGAGAGACTAGTAAAGAGGGATCCTGTCTAAAAAGTTGCTCCATCTATCTGGGCATAAGCGCCCGGTGCATCACTCTGAACTTGGGCACCAGTGACTAGAGTCACCTCAAAAGGAACAACAACTACACTTGGGTCAACCAAGGGTGTATCTACCAAAGAATCATGCACAACTGTGTTTACCATGGTCTCCTCAGTCTCAATAAAGCCCTCATATAAAGCTTCCTTAGCAACTTCAAGCATGTCCTCATCCGTCTCCACCTCAGACTCGGGATCAACTGTTTCTTCAACTCTAACCTCAACTTCGGTGATAACCAGAGGCATTTCTGGCATGACTCAAATCGCTAGAGTCCCAAAAATCAAGGACATATTGGTGGAATTTAGCAGATCCAACCACCCATCAACGCAATAATAATGGCCTTTAAAGTCGTCGCCTCCTAGCTGGACACTTGACCATGCTCACAGACTATTATCCTAGTCGCAAGTGCATTAATGGTAGCACTTAATGGTGTCACAACATCAACCAGGGCAGTCTAAATTATGCTCGAAACGGAGACCTCAATTCTGGATGCACAACGATCAGCATAATAGGAAAGCTTTCCTATCCGGATTAATGAGGTCTGAGTAAGTAGAGGACGATAAATAGCAAAAACAAGTCTAGGACGTAGTGCAACATCAGAAGAACCTAGAGTGTCAGAAGGAACAACAATAGAGGTAACTAAAGGCATATGGGGCAGAGTAGGCACAGGTGCCTCTCTAGGTAACAAGTCTGTCTTCACAACCGGTGAAGAGTCAACTAGTGCTTCATTCATTCGTTCATTCGTTCATTCTTCTTCTTCTTCTTCTTCTTCTTCTTCTTCTTCTTCTTCTTCTCTGCCTTATCTTTTAGGTACTCTACCTCAATCCTCCCCAAATTAATTCTCTTTAGTGCAACGTTCGCACTAAGACAAGCTACTTTTAAGTGGTGAAAAACACTCATTATGGGATGCCATCAGAGTACCACTGATAAAGTCAAACCAATATTTAGCAGCTATATGTAGGTCCCTTTTTTCTATCGGGCCCCATATGTGTAACCACCTTGGAGTTCCATCATATATGGGAAGGGCGAGCCAACTTATTATTCCCATTGGGGACCTAGTCTTCATCCTGTAGTGATGAGCGTCATTAATGTTGTTAGTTGATTAACACATCAGGACACATCATCCAATTCTAAGTGTCGATGGTTGTCAATAATATAACCCAACTAAGTGAATTAGAGTCGAATTCCACAGGGAGTGGTTTCAAGAATTGATAGTCAAGTGTGAATCAATTCAAATTAGTTATACCTAAATACTTTAATGTGCTAAAACATCAAATTTCAAAGGGTGACACAAGTGTCAAATATCGAAGGGTTTTTTTATAAATAATTATATACTAAAATAGTAAAACTAGAGATACGGATAAGTAGACAAGATTATCGGGAGGTTATAGAAATATGGGCTAAAATAAACAACCGTGGACATACTATTGATAGTAAATTGTTGTAAAATTGTGATAAACTAGACTTTAGTGGTGGTTAATTGTCTCTCGAGAAATTTACTCCCAATCAAATTGATTTCTCTCGAACACTGATAGCCGCGATTACACCCAGCCTTTGCCTTATCCTTTTCACTCTCTTAAGCTGAATATGTGGGAGATGGTTTAGGATTTACTCTCTCAACCTGAATCATGACAAGTGAAAGCCCCTGGGATTATTGAACGTAAATCAGTGCACGAGCCTATGCAAACAGGTTTAAAAGCGGTAGATAGCCAACCCAATAATAATAGTCTATCAATTCAGTAGTCTTGTTTTTAAAACTTTTCTCTTGAGTAAGCCAAAAACATGAAAATGAAATTATATTTTCTACAATAATTCCATTAAGTTCATACACAACTAATAAACGAAATCACATTTAAAAACAAATTAACTACTCATTAGCAAGACCCAACAATAAATTTAACCTGAATTAACATAATCACACACCAAGAATTGGCGTCTTAGCTAGACATAGTAAACAGTAAAAAATTGATACCAAATGGTGTTTCCATCAACTGGGTATGATTGATAATGTCTTTACAAGTCTACAATGAAAAATCTTCAACACCCACTACATTTTTCTTGGAATTGGAAATCTTAGAATCTTCAAAAACTCAAGAAAAATGTCTCCCAAACACTTTAAGAACTAAAAATAGAATTATCTATTTGTTTACTAAAAGTCTAGATACTCCCATAATGTCTAAATATTAGACGAAGAATTTAAAAATGTATTTATGTTTGTCAAAAATTGTGCTACAAATGATCACTCGGTATAGTAAGATAAACAAACTAATTGAGTTGGAGTCGAATCCCACAGGGAAATGTTTTGAGAAATTATAGTCCAGTGAGAATCGGTTCTAATTAGTTATAGATAAAGACATTAATGAGTAAAACATCATAAATTCAAGGGGTGACATAATTGTCAAATATCAAAGGGGGATTTATAGATATTTATCAACTAAAACGATAAAAACAGAGATACGAATAAGGATATGAGATTTTTGGGATGTGATAGGAACATAGGCTAAAATAAACAACTGGGTACATGCTATTGATAGTAAGTCACTGTAAATTTTTGACGAAGTTAAACTCTAAGAGGAGTATATTTTCTCTCAAGCAATTTACCCTAAATCAGATAGGTTTCTCTTGAACACTGATAAGCCACAACTACGCGTAGCCTTCACCTTAGCCCATTTAACTCTTTTGATATGAATGTGTGGAAGAGGGTTTAGGATTCACTCTCTCGAGCTGAACCTACAACAACCTAATAAGCATATGCTATTGATTCAATAGTCTTGATTTTAAAACCTCTCTCTCGGGCAATTCAAAAACACAAAAATAAAATTATATTTGCAACTACAATCCTATTAAGTTCATACACAACTACTCAGTGATGTCACATTTAAACAGTAAATCAACTACTAATTTGCAAGACCCAGCAGTAAATTCAACCTATATTCACATAATCATACCCCAAGAATTGGGGTTTTAGCTATACATAGTTAAAAGCAAGAAATCGATACCAACTGGTGTTTCCAACAATTGGGTACGATTGATAATGTCGTTACACAGGTCTACGATGAAGAATCTTAAACACCCACTTCTAATATATTGGAATTCGAAATATTTGAATATTTTAAAACTCAAGAACATTGTCTCTCATAACTCTAAGAACTAAAAATAGAATTATCTATCTGGTTACACAAAGTCTAGATACTCTCGAAATGTCTAGGAAGTAATCTAAGAATTTAAACATATTTATAGTTGTCAAAAATTGTGATGCGAAAGATTAATCAACACAATTAGTCGGGATTGCTGGTTAACTCAGGGATTCACCCTTTTTTATTTGCGTTGTTGTTTTTCCTTTGCCTTCAGAATTTTTGACGTTATATAACTTTGGGCGATATTGCACTGCATTGTAGAACTGTTCGTGATACTCAAATTTCTCCATTTACCACCGAGTTGATTTTCTCCTTCAGGGCTTAGTACACTGGAACATTAAGTGAGTTAAAGGGCATTGGGAAACTCACCTAATAGATTAGGCGATCTTCAGGCTGTTATTTGCTTACTCTTTCATCTACCTTGTTCTTTTTTACTCAGTAGTGTCCATGCTTTACCTCCAAATTAAAATAAATAAAATTCACGGCTTTTTATTAGTTATTGAGACAAATATGCATTTGAGGAAACTAAATCTACCAAACTATACCCCTAAATGAGTCCAAATTGTGGAATCATTAATAGTGCACTCCAAAACCTTTTTTTACGGTAGTGTTGTCACACATTCAATATTAAAGTGATGAGGTGGAATATTGTGTGTTTCACTATTACCTCTTCCTCTTGGAATGTTTTAATTCTTAAAGTTATGACCAATGATTTTGAACTTATTTGTAGTTATACCCATGAAAACACCTTAGAAGAAGTTGTTTTAGAGACCCCTTTCTCTATTGATTGTTTATATATGATGATGCTCATATTGTTGAGTGGGATTATGTTTTTAGAAGATGAGGGTGTCAATCGAGTAAAAGGAGGTGTACTCTATTCAAGCCCATGGATTCCTTTCCATTTTATCCCCGTAGTAATTTGACTTGTGAAACATGTGAAATGATGCTTGTTCAAGATAACAAGTATCATTTGCGCTTTTCCTAAGGTAGGCCTTGTGCCTTTTTGAATGTGGAATCAATGAAGGCTTACATATGAAGTTGTTTAAGTGTCTTGGTTCCTTAGCTTTACCCCTTTTTAAGCATTTCTCAAGTAGCCAAACATCCCTCTGTTTGAAAAGTTATAGACCCTTGGTTGATATTTGATGCTGGTTTTATGTAAAATTTGTGCATCCTTGGTAAGGTTATGAACTTGTTATTGCTAACGCTAAACCTCATGCAATGAGGATCTTTTCGTGTTTACTTCCCCTATTTATTTGCAAGATATGGATTCGAGGATGCATCCTTTACAAGAAGGGGAAAATGATGTAATCCTAATTGTCTCAAGGCTATTCATTTACAAACTTCAACGTATTTATAGACCGTTCACAAGGATGGAAGATCTTGGGCTTAAATAGATGATGAGGTAGGGGTTCCATTCCTTGCATGGAAACAAACACACTTTGAATGAGCTTTCAAATGGGAAAAATCATGCTTGGATGATAGCTTGGAGCGTCAGAGGCCTAGTAAAGTGATGAGGAGAAAGTGAAGGTGTGATCCACCCGATGAGTTGTCAATTACTTTGGTGACTTGCCAAAACCCTTTGGCGATGGTTCCAAGATCGCCTAATGGCCCAAGGAGACTGCTTATTCGGCGAGCTAAAGAAGATTCAGCACATTGTCCAATGGACCCCCAAGGTCGCAAAAATTTATAGTAAGCCATCAACGGAGAAGCTAAGGTGAAGTGCACATCACCGACAAGTCGGTGACTCGCCAAGAAGATTGGGCGTGCCTAACTTAGCTCAACCATGGAATTTTTGGGTAACTTTTGGGCCCTTTTATGATGTGATAGACTTAAAATATAACTAGTCCTTTTAGTCTCATTTTCGTTGAGAATGATTTTGAATATTGTGTTTGTAAACCTAAAACTCTTTCTGTGAGTGTTTGAAAGTTTGGCTTAAGCTTTTCTTGAACCTTGTATAGAAAACAAGGGTTGCTTGGGATATTAAGTCCATTTAGGTCTTCGTAAGAGTTACGTACTTCTTGTTGTATTAGAAAATTCATGTCTTTGGGTTTAATATACACTTAGGTTTATATCTGTATCCTCTTTTTTTCTATCAATTTATCTTTATTTTCTTGTCTTTCAATTTTTGCATTAGATTTTAGTTTCTCTTGTGAAATTTATATAATTCGGTATCAGAGCCTGTATTTAATTTTATCTTACAATTCTATTCTTGGGTTTGTTATTAAAAAAATTGTTCAAATTCGTTTTTGTGAAAGTTTGTGAAATGGGTTTGATGATTTGTGTTTTGTTTGAAGTTTCCAACGTTGGACTAGTGTTACCTAACCTTATTTGAGTCTAGGGCTGAGATTTGTGTCAGCACCGGAGTCTAGACCCCAGACGAGACCGGTGTCATTTACCTCTCAGAGGTCGCAGACAAGCCTACTACGTCATCGTTACTTCATCTAGGTTAATTTTAGAAGAAAATTTGAACTTTTTGTACACTTATTTAAATCATAGGCGTTCACAGTCAGCCGTCTTACAATAAGATCATCAAATAAAAGAAGTAGTTCAATATTGCATTAAAAGTAAACTTGCCAAAATTGCACCAATACAATGTATCAAATAACATGGGAAAGAAACGCTAGTGGAACATACTTCACTAGCTAAAACTTACATCTAAGCTAGATTATAACAGCAGACATCCTCGAAAGCATGAGGTCCTACCAAGTCTGGATGAATGCTCCACGTCTGGATAGCTGCAGCATCGTATCGTAAGCTCTAGCGTCCGTCTGTGCCTGCACCTAAAAGTATAGAGTTGTATGGGATTAGTACACACTTATACAAAGTATGGGTATATGCAAGCACACACCAAGGACAAGCATGAGTTCTCTCTCCTATCGATAGGAATTATGGAAAGTCAAGTCAGTGGACTTACCAAATCGGATTAGGAAAGTCATGTCATGAGAGTAACATGCATTATCATACTTATCATTTTGCAAACAACACATAACATATTAGACATATCATATCACACAGTTCATATCATTCTTTCTTATGCCATGAGACCTTGGATCATGGACTTGACATTAGGACTTCCCAAAATGAGGGCTCAACACATGGGACCTCAACTAGGGAGCCTTCTGTAGCAAATACAGAGTCTGCTTCATTCATTCGCACGTACTTCATTTTTCATTCTTTCATATACTAGTGCAACCACCAGTCATACCTAAGATGTAGTTTAAGACTCGCATCGTGTTCGCTGTGCAATGACCAAGAATAACCTAGTGTCATTACTTATGTCTAGCTCACCTTTTGATTATTCTATCCTAACACCTTTGGTATCGTTAATTTCATTATGGGAATTCATTGAGACTAACCTCATTCTTTCTTTGGGAATTTTAACCTTAAACGACATAGATCATGTGAGCATTATTAAATCTAGTGTGTTCCCTACACCGAAAATAGGTGGAATCACTAGCCAAAATGACCCGAACAGCCTAGCATATATAGGGAGTCGAACGCTGCTAGATCCCTATTTTGGAAGTATAGGTTCAAAGACTAGGAGATATAACTATACACTTACCCGTCATGACGGACAATCTCATCTCATGAGATTTACATGAACCTCCGCCCTTCTCGAAGGAAGGAATCACTACTCATAGCTAGCCTATTAGTGCTCAATATAAAGTTCCATTACATTCAACTCATACATCATGGATGCTGGCTTCTAGCATGAGGATATCATAGCTCATTAAATGATTTTCTCATCTCGTAATTTGTATGAAGTATGCATTAACTTCAATACTTTCATCATAGTGTTCATAGAAGAGACTAGTCTCTTCATTAACTTTATACTCTCAACATTTACTTAGGCTGATTTGAGATTGTTCTCATATTTCACATTAGCCTCTTATCATGTAGTTACTATATTCATTAGCTTTAGCACATTTGCTCTTCATAATTACTCACCCTTTTTATGTGAATGTTCATTTCATCATATGCCAATGCACTTGACACTTTAGTTTGTTTCACACTTTTATTTAACCCTTTTAGGGTTACATCATTTCATCACATACATCTTAGGTTCACTTACTTTTAAACGTATGCTAGAATTATGAGTCTATACATACAAGCCATGAGGATTCATTCATAGTTTGTTTAAGTAATTCATATCTTCTTAAGATTATGTATACAAGACTTATGCATCTTGTATGTATGCCAAAATCTCAATTTTGATCTATGTAGGCATCATTCTTTTGAACAATTATTCACGTAGGACTTATGTGTCAATACGAAATTGGGCAAGGGAACAAGATTTTGAATCCCTTGGATAACACTTACATTTTTATTTATTTCTCTTTTTCCTAATCTTCACCCTCGGCTTGGGGACCCGAATTCAAATCCCCTCACTAACATTTTTTCCCTTCCTTTTTTCTTTCCGTTACTTCACCCTAAACATTTAGGCATTAGGGGACCCGAAATCGAACCCCCACAAGCACATTTCTTTATTTTTCTTTTTCGTTATCTCCTTTTGTGTTGGCTGAGAGGATGTGGGATCGAATCGCACTCCTCTCATCTCATTATTTTTATTATTTTCTCCTATTTTCCTTATTTGACCAAGAGGTCGTGGGATCGAATTCCACTCCTCGTATATTCTTTTTATTTTTAACTTTCTGATTGTTCTCATGTTTGACCGAGAGGTAGTAGGTTCGAATCCCACTCCTCTCACTTATTTATTTTTATTTTCAAGTATGAGAATCGTCTAAGGAACCCAATATCGATTCCCCTTAACCCCATTTCCTTACTTACATTTTTCTTGTGATTTTAACATGGTGAGGTCTCGGGTTCAATCCTTAGTGACCTCACTTATTTTACATTCATTTTACATTGCATATTTTACAGCTTTCCTTGGCCAAAACCAAGCAACAAGGTACTGGAAATTGGGTCACATTTTTCAGCTCATTTTTATCGACAATTATGCGTTAATTCTTAGGGCATTTCGTGAATCATTTAGTACATCTTTTAGGTGTAGTTTCATATTTACATTTAGCTAAGAGTTTTTGACTCAAATCATCCACATTATACCTCTTATGAAAATCACGATTTATACAAGTTTGTACACGTTAAATACAACCATAAAACATGTCATTTTTGAACATCAAACCAAAAATATATGCGACGGCTTACACATTGCACACACATATTTTTTCACATAATTTCGAACGACATAAATTATAAGTCATAAAATTCTGAAAAAAGTTTCATGAACATATTCATCACAAACATCACAATTCACGCCTAATCTACCAGCAGACATACCAACATAAGATGATTGGGAGCTAGTGACAGGGAACATGTAATGGGGAACAACCTTAGTTTTTGGAGTAGATTCATTTGAGACTTAAGGGTCTCTTGGTAAAAGGACTAAAAGGAAGAAACCCATCCCTGGTTTTAGCTTTCAACACCTTCAAAGTGCTGCCTAATCCACCAATAACCAATGTCCCACCTTACCCGATGAGAAATTACCTTTTTGCTTTACATTCTTAAATTATCTTGTATTTTTCTGTAAGTTCTTCAAGTGTGAAGAACTCTTGGTTTTTTTTTCTGCTTTGTAACTAGAAAGTGAGTGAAATCGTGAGAGAGTCTTTGAAGAGAGGGAGATAAACGTGAAAGAGAGAGATGTGAGGTAGTGTTCCCTTAGAAACAGGCTTTTAGGCAAGACTTAGTCAAATTAGATTAAATAATAGTTAATAGATAATAATTAATACTAAAAAATTTAAATCTGATTTTCTTTTTTCTTAAATCAGCATTTAAATATTAATTTATTAAATTAATTCACCAAATTAAATAATCAAACTAAATCATTACTCCCACCTAGGTTCGAACCCGGGGGGAGCAAGATTTCGCTAAAAGGCCAATTTCGGCCCATTCTACCCAAATTACCCCTCCACCATATTAATCAAATAATTAATTAAATATTTAGGATAACTACGATTCAACCCTTATCCTGAAAAGAGACCATTTTACCCCTAGACCCTCCAAAATTAAGATTACCCCTTTTTAAGTCCTGTTAAGACTTAACCAGGTAGATCTTCATATTCGGGTGCCTTACATGCCTGGAACAAACTTTTCCTAGCTTAACTAACTCAACAAGTTGGTTGGCTTGGTTGTTTCAAGGGTTCATAGGTCTATTTCTACGCGCATCAATCCGTGTGAACCCGGTCTAATCGTAGGCATTGTAGACACATTAAGTGTTACTTAGCATAGCCATTTTTAGGGTTGTTACATTATCCCCCCCTTAGGAAATTTCATACTCGAATGATACTTCTTATAATATATCATAAGGCAAGTCATATCATAACATAGGTATTATACACAATCAAGCAACAACAACCAAGAAAAGAGGAGATAAGGAAACTTAGACTTAAGAGTAAGAAGTCTAACCTCAAGAGCTGAAAATATGAGAGTAGAGGGAACTCATATCGGCCTCGGCCTCCCACGTATCACCCTCAATAAGATGATTCCACCAGATTACCTTCATTGTTGCAATCTCATTGTTCCTTAACCGCTTGATCTATTTGTCTAAAATCTCAACAGGTACCTATTCATAGGACAAGTCTTCATCAACCCCAAACCTTCAACAGGTAGAATCGATGCTGGATCACCGAGGAAATTCTTTAACAAAGAGACATGAAAGACTAGTTGAACATAAGCTAGCTCTGCAGTCAATGCCAACTCATAGGCCACCTCACCCACACGCTGTAGGATCTCATATGGCCCAACATACCTCAGACTCAACTTCCCTTCCTGCCAAACCTCATCACCCCCTTATATGTGATATCCTAAAATAGACCTGGTCAGCAACATCAAACTCTAAGTGCCATTTTCCATTGTCTGCATAAGACTTCTACCGACTATAAGCAGTAGCCAACCTGTCCCTAATCACCCTAACCTTCTCTAGGACCTCATGAATGATCTATGGACCCAAAATGGATGACTGTCCAACCTCGAACCACCAAAATGGAGACCTACACCTCTTACCATATTGTGCCTAAAAGGGTTACATCCCAATGCTAGAGTGATAGCTATTATTATACGAGAACTCTATTAAAGGAAGATGGTCGTCCCAACCATCTATGAAGTCTATTACACACGCTCTAAACACATCCTCCAATTTCTGAATGGTGCGCTCTGCCTGCCCATCATCCTGAGGATGAAAGGCAGTACTAGCCTTTACCTGCGTGCCTAAGCTCTTCTAGAAGGATCTCTAGAAATTTGAAGTAAACTGAGCACCTCTATCTGAAATGATAGATAAAGGAATCCCATGCTTCTCACAATATCATCAATGTAGAGTCTCCCTTAATCCTCGACTCTGTATGTAGACTTCATAGAGATAAAGTGGGCATACTTAGTCATCATGTCCACAATAACCCATACGGTGTCATGCCGTCTCCTAGTCTACGGAAGACCAAACACAAAGTCCATATTAATGTCCTCCCACTTCCACGTCGGAACCTCGATAATCTGGGTAATACCACTAAGCTTAAGATGTTCTGGCTTCACCTGCTGACAATTAGGATACTTAGCCATATATTCAACAATGTACTTCTTCATGCCATACCACCAATAGATCTGTTTAAGATCATGATACATCTTGGTAGAACCTGGATGTATGGAATATCTGGAACCATGGGCCTCTACAACAATCTTGATCCGCAAATCATCCACATCTGGTACACACAGCCTGTCCTGGTACCTAAGTATGCCGCACCTCCCAAAGCAAAAGATTCATTAATCTTAACCAACACTGAGTCCTTGATCTCCATCAACACAGGATCAAGATGCTGACCCTTGTTGCCTTCAACTACTTAGGATGATTCAGAACTAATATGAACTGAAACACCCCCACTAGTAGAGTCAACTAACTTCACACCCAATCTGGCCAGTCTGTGTATATCTTTAGCCAAATCCTTCTTCTCATCCTCAACATGGGCTGTTTTTCCCATGCTCATCCTTCTCAAAGCATCCGCTACAATATTAGCCTTACCTGGATGGTAGAGGACATTCATGTCATAGTCCTTCAACAGCTCCAACCACCTCCGCTGACGTAAATTTAACTCCTTCTTTGTGAACACGTAATGGAGACTTTTATGGTCTGTGAATACATCCACATGCAGTCCATACAAGTAGTGCCTCCATAGTTTTAGTGCAAACACCACAGTTGCCAACTACAGGTCACGAGTGGGATAATTCTTTTCATGAACCTTGAGTTGTCTGGACGTATAAGCTATCACCTTACCACGCTGCATAAGAACACAACCCAAACCAACCCTAGATGCATCACAATAAACAGTGTAATTCTCACCACACTTAGGCAAAATAAGCACCGGGGCTGAAGTGAGTTTGTCCTTGAGCTCCTTGAAACTCTTCTCACAAGTATCTGTCCATTCAAACTTGACTTTCTTCTTCGTTAAAAATGTGAGTGGGACAACCTCAGTCTTACTGGGGTCTACCTTAACACCTTTGTCGGACAGAACATGACCTAGGAAGGTCACTGATCTAAGCCAAAATTCACACTTGCTGAATTTTCCATTCAACTGATGTTGTCTAAGTACCTGCAAGGCTAGTCTCAAATGTTGTTCATGCTCTTCCTTGGTCTTAGAGTAGATGATAATGTCATCAATGAATACTATGAAAAAAGAGTCAAGGTATTCATGGAAGACTCTGTTCATGAGATCCATAAATGCAGTAGGTGCATTACTGAGACCAAATTACATAACTAGAAACTCGTAATGACCATAACGGGTATGAAAGGCTGTCTTTGGAATATCTTCATCCCTAATCTAAGCTGATGATACCCTGAACGAAGATTAATATTCAAGAAGAAACTAGACCCTTGGAGTTGGTCGAACAAGTCAACTATTATGTTAGTGGATACTTATTCTTGATAGTGACTTTATTGAGCTACCGATAGTCAATACACATTCTAAGGGTTCCATCTTTCTTTTTCACAAACAACACTGGAGCACCCCATGGGGATATGCTCGGCTGAATGAAACCCTTATCAATGAGATCTTTTAACTGCAGCTTCAACACTTTGAGTTTGCTAGACATTTTGTAAGAAGGAATCGAAATTGGTTTAGTATCAGGTTCTAAGTCTATACCAAAGACAATCTCTCGAGGGGGAGGAACTCCAGAAAAATCATCAGGAAACACATCTGGGAACTCATTCACTACATGCACTGAGTCTATGGATGAAATGTCATGATCTAAATCATTAACACTCATAAGATGACACAATACTCCTTTGGACATCATTTTATTATCCTTAAGGTTCGAGATCAAGGGATTAGGATGACTCGAATTGTACCTCTCCCAAACCAGCTCTACTTCATTAGGGAAACGAAATTCATAACCCTACTATGACAATCCATACAAGCATAACAACTATTAAGCCATTCCATGCCAAGAATAACATTAAAATTGTTCATTGGTAACTAAACCAATTCTGCACACAGTCTTACCACATACAACTATTGTGAAATCCTTGTATACTCTATCAGTTCTTACATTATCTCCTAAAGGTGTACTAACTAGGATCATGCAAAACTTCAGGCAATATCTCAAAAGTGAGAGCAAGCAAAGGAGTTACCAAGGAAAGCATAGAACCTGGATCAAGTAAGGCATAAATAGAAGTTGAGAATATTTGCAGCATATCTATGACCACATCAGCGGACTTCTCCTGCTCCTCCCTACCCTTCAGGGCATAGAAACTCTTTATCTTAGGAGTCTCGGCTACTGTTGAACCCTGTGGATTAGGCCTAGGCTGAGCATTACCGCCAGCCTAACCCCTATTATGTGGGAAGTCCTTGACTATGTGCCTTTTCTTTTCGCAACTGAAGCAGACATTAGTGCACTGTCTGCACTATCCACTGTGAGCACAACCACACTTGGCACAGTCCTTTCTGAGACGCTTCACATTACCTTCATTGCCCTTCTTTGGATCGGGTATGCCTCCTCTAGGTGCTGCACTCCTCTGAAAGTTAGAGTTCCCCAAACTTTGATGCCCTTTTTTGAATCTGGGTTGGTCACGGATACTGAAGTTGTTGCTGTTGCCACCATTACTAGGACCCGCCTGATCAGAAGGTTTAGGTCTCCTAACATCATAAACGCCCCTCTTCTTCCAGCTGTCCTCTACCTACTGGACATGCACTATCAACCCGGAGAGGTACATGTTATCGTGGAGCATCGCACCCCGACACTCATCCTCCAAATCTCCAGTGATTCCTATGAGGAATCTACTCATATCATCCCTACTATTAGATACAAGGGAAGTGTCATACCTGCATAATTTCACAAACTTCAGGGGATACTCCCTGACTGTCATCGATCCCTGTTTAAGGTTGATAAGCTCCTCAACCTTGGCCTCCCTCATCTCCCTGGGGAAGAATCTCTCCAGGAAAGTTGTCTTAAACCGCTCCCACATGACCAAAACTCCGCCCAAAGCTCGACTATCCTGCCACATCTTGCACTAAGACTGTGCAACATCCTTGAACTTATAGGAACCAACTCCGCTTTCTCAGTATCTATGGCCCCCATGGACACCACGATCTTATGTACCTCATCCATAAACTCCTAGGGATCGTCTGATGTCTTGGACCATGTGAAAATCGGAGGATTCATCCTCGTAAAATCCTAAAGTCTATCTGCCATGCTACTTACTGGTGGGTTCTCCCGCTGAACATCCTGTTTGTTAGCTTGGGATGTCATAACCTGGGTCTGCATAGTGATGGCTTGATCCATTTGAGCCAGAGCGGTTGTGTCACGACCTGAGTTTGCAAGTCGTGATGGTACCTATGTTCCTAACCAATAGGTAAGCCAACCCAACATATTAACCCAACTAAACCAACAAATGAGTAAACTGAATAACACTTAGCACGAATCTCCAACATTGTGTTTCTTATAAGTACAAAATGCGGAAGCTAAAAAAAATATATCACCCAAGAATAGGTGTCTTAAGTACAAGAGCTTCTAAAATACGATGCAAGTCTGAAACAATAATGACAAATCTAACATAAGGGATATTCTATCGGAATACTAAATTACAAAATAATTAAAAGATAGATGGAGGTGTGGGCCACGGAAAAGACAAGCAGCTCACCACAACTCCAAGAACTCAAAGGTCAGACTCAAAATGTTCCACGAGATGCGCTCGTACACGGAAACGAATCTGCACCACAAAGAGTGCAGCAAGTGTAGTATGAGTACGAAACCACATGTACCCAGTATATCTCATTGACCAACAACGAAGAAGTAGTGACGGGTGTTTATATAAGAAAAATTAATTCTTTAATTATACAAGTCTAAAATTCACTCGCCAGCCAAGTTTTATCAAATAAAAACACATAATCCTCGAGAATGAAGGATGAGATGAAATGCAATGCAATATGATGCCATGAATGATATGTCTCAGAATATCCAGTACTTTCTCAACCGTATATACATGATACTCCTCGGATGTACATCGAGAGTTCATGACCCATGGGGGACTCGTGAGGTCCATTTACTGACACGGACGATCTCCACGTATCTGTGCGGACGATATCAACGCTCAATTATAAAATTAACAATTTCCGCACGGACGGTCTCCACGTGCCCAAATTACAATCTTAACATATAACACTCCCCAGCATGAACGATCTACACGTGCCCCATTTATACTCAATCTCATGTCAATGCATGTACACAATATTATTTCAAATATGGGGATGATGATGCACCTCAATTAATCAAGTATCAACATAATACACAATCACCTCAATAATCACAACTATACGGGTGTAACAAAGAAAACACAATAACACAAGGATTTCAAGTCAATAATACATCAGCTAATGCCCATATGCTTTGGCATTTTCAAATTTCAATCCACATTCTATAGTAGTAACTTTCCCTTTTATAATATTGGTACTCGTACCAATGCCCGTCACACCATTGATACGAGAACCCCATCTTTCTCCCTTACCCATTGTCTATTTCATTTTTTTAATATTTAATTAGGAAAACTTCCTTCAACAAGTCTAAAAAGTCTTAACATACCTCAAGTGCCAAATTCGTGTCACGAATCTTCAAGATAGTTCCTTCCCTTTTTGCAAAGTTTCAGAATGTTCACGATCTACCAATGATGCAATATTAATAAGTAAGCGATTTTGTAGACATTCATATTATTATATGCCTATCATAGACCCTAAAATTCACTCGTACTTCTAATCAAGTTCCAAGTCTTGATATAATTTGTATGCCAAAATTATCGTACTTGCTAAATTTCAAGTCAAGAACTTATCTTTAACCTCTCCAAATATCCTAGAATTCAATGTTAAATCATATAATATAAACCTAATAATTAATTACCTATCTCAATATATCAAAAACTAGTATCATAATTTGATAAAATAAATACAAATAAGAATTAATAAATAGAATCAAAGAATACAGTAATTTGATATATGTATGTCACGACCCAAATCCGGGCCGCGACTGGCACCCACACTTACCCTCCTATGTGAGCGAACCAACCAATCTAACCTTAACATTTCAATGTAATAACAACAAAAGTAATGCGGAAGACTTAAACTCATTAATAAAATCAATAATCAACTTCTATAACTCAAAAACTTATCATTATCCCCAGAATCTGGAAGTCATCACCACAAGAACATCTACAATCAAATGACTAAACTAAGAGTATTCTAAAAGCTAAAAATACATAAGAAGCTAGTCCGTGCCAGAGGTTCAAGGCATCAAGACGTGACGGAGGAGATCCAGTCCAAGCTAGAAGTGTTAGCTCACCCTGAAGATCTGGTGTGACGAAGACTGGCTTAAATTACTGTTGAGTCGAAGATGACGGCACGTTTGCTGCATTCCACAATTAAACAAGAAGAAAACAATAAAAGTAGGGGTCAGTACAAACACGGGTACTGAGTAGATATCATCGGCCAACTCAAAATAGGGAACAGTATATATCAAGTATTATAATAAATCAACTATAAAACTCAACATGTAATAACAAGAAGTACTATAATCATCAATAAGTACCATCAAATTCACACATGAGGACTCAAGCCCCAATACCATACTCATTTGGGAATCATGTTCGTTAGATTGAGTATATTAACATCTTTCAAGATTCATTACCTTTCCTCCTCTTGTGTCGGTTCGTGACACTCCGATCCCCTAATTCTATGTGTCGGAACGTGACACTCCGATCCCCTACATGTGTCGGAACGTGACACTCCGATCCCCTACATGTGTCAGAACGTGACACTCCGATCCCCAACATGTGTCGGAACGTGACACTCCGATCCCCTACATGTGTCCGAACGTGACACTCCGATCCCCTACATGTGTCGGAACGTGACACTCCGATCCCCTACATGTGTCGAAACGTGACACTCTGATCCACTAAATCTATGTGTCGGAACGTGACACTCCGATCCACTAAATCTATGTGTCGAAACGTGACACTCCGATCCACTAATATCATTCTGTAAATCATCAAGCCTTCCCTATACCAAGGCATCCTCAATCCCATTACTTTAATTCATCAAGCCTTCTTCTATACCAAGGCATCATCATTAATAATATATATTAAAGTTTCTTTTCAAGATTTGGGATTCAATATTTTTGATCATGCTTATCTTATCACAATCACATAATCATATTCATGCAACATACAATTAAGCATATAGTAGGGTTTACAATGCTACCAATACATATCATTCTCTATTAAGAGTTTACTATGAAAGCATGAAAACCATAACCTACCTCCACCGAAGATTAGAAATCAAGCAAGCAAGTTCCCAAAGCTTTGTTCTTCTTCTCGTTTCTCCTCTTTCCCGTTCGTTTCTCCCTCTCTTTCTGTTCTTTTCTTCTTTTTCTTATTCAACCCTCTTTCTTTTACCCTAATTAGTATATAATTAAGAATAAAAGGTGGCAATAATACCCCGCTAATTAAATTAGGGTTACATCTTTTAACCCTCAAGAATTTGAGTTATTAATATAAACCCACGAAGTCTATAATTAAGGAAAGAATAGTCCAAAAACGTCCCTTAAAACTTCACCAGAAATCCGACTCTGCCTGGGATTTGCGCAACCTGTGACGGGCCGTCGTGCCTGCGACGGTCCGTCCTGCAGGTCGTCGCAGAGTTCAGAGACCCAAGTTTCCACCAAGGGTCTGTGACGGTCCATCACACCTGTGACGGTCCGTCCTGCCATTCCATCACAAAGTTCAGAGAGTTGATTTTCAGTACCCAATTTCAGATTTTCTAAGTATTTTGGGACGAGACCCCCTCGACGGTCCGTCGTGCCCATGACGTTCCGTCGTGGGGTCCGTCGCTTCTGCCAGTTTTTCCAGAATTGAAGTCTGTTGCTCAAAATGACTAAACAGGTCGTTACATTAGATACCAATTTACCCATCGTTCGTCCCCGAACGATCAAAAGAAGGAAAACAAGGGCGAAAAGGAGTACCTGAATCTGTAAACAGGTGTGGGTATTTTTCTCGCATATCCACCTCCTTCTCCCAAGTGGCTTCTTCAACCGGTCGATTCTTCCATTGCACCTTGATGGACGCAATCTCTCTTGACCTCAACTTGCGAACTTCTCTATCTAAAATAGCAACAGGCTCCTCCTCATAAGACAAGTTCTCATCAAGTAAAACTGAATTTCAACGGATAATGTAATTTCCATCCCCATGATATCTTTTCAACATCGACACATGGAATACCGGATGTACTCCGGACAGCCCTGGGGGCAAGGCTAACTCATAAGCCACTTCCCCTACTCGCTTGAGTACTTCAAATGGTCCAATGTACCTTGGACTTAGTTTACCCCTTTTTCCAAACCGCATCACCCCTTTCATGGGCGAAACTTTCAACAAGACTTGTTCACCTTCCATGAACTCTAAGTCTCTAACCTTTCGATCTGCATATTCTTTTTGCCTACTTTGCGCTGCTAGAAGCTTTTCTTGAATAGACTTCACCTTTTCCATCGAATCCCTCAAAAGGTCAGTACCCCAAGGTCTAACCTCGAACGAATCAAACCAACCAATGGGAGACCTACATCTCCTCCCATACAATGCTTCAAATGGGGCCATATCAATACTAGAGTGATAGCTATTGTTGTATGAAAACTCCGCTAAGGGTAGGAAGCTATCCCAGTGACCACCAAACTCTATCACACACGCACGAAGCATATCCTCCAACACTTGAATCGTCCTTTCAGACTGGCCATCGGTCTGAGGATGGAACGCAGTACTAAGGTCCAACCTAGTACCCAATTCCGCATGCAATGTTTTCCAAAACTTAGAAGTAAACTGCGTACCTCTATCTGATATGATGGATAGTGGAACCCCATGCAATCGCACCACTTCCGAGATGTAAAGTTTGGCTAACTTTTCTGCATTGTAAGTCACCTTGACCGGAATGAAATGAGCAGATTTAGTTAACCTATCAACAATCACCCAAATGGAGTCATACTTACCCATTATCTTCGGAAGACCAACCACAAAATCCATTGCAATTCTTTCCCACTTCCATTCCGGAATGGGCATTCTCTGAAGTGTTCCTCCGGGCCTTTGGTGTTCATACTTTACTTGTTGACAGTTTGGACATTTGGCAATAAAATCCACAATGTCACGCTTCATTCTACTCCACCAAAAGTGTTGCTTTAGGTCACGATACATCTTGGTTGCGCCCGGAAGTATAGAATACCTTTGAACTATGAGCCTCTGTCAGAATAGTGTTGATCAAATCATCGACGCGGGGTACGCATACCCTTCCCTTGATTCTCAAAACACCTTCCTCATCGATCTGTGCTTCCTTAGCCTCTCCTCGCAATACCTTATCTTGGATTCTGCGCAGTTTCTGATCATCGAACTGTCTTCCCTTAATTTTGTCAAGAAAGGAAGATCTTGCCTCCATCGAAGCCAACAATCCTCCCTTCTCATTTACTTCTAATCTCATCAAGTCATTAGCTAGAGTTTGAGCCTCTCTAGCCAATGGACGTCTAGAAGCTTGTAAGTGAGCTAGACTTCCCATGCTTCCCGCCTTCCTACTTAAAGCATCCGCTACAACATTCGCCTTCCCCGGATGATACAAGATAGTGATATCGTAGTCCTTTAGTAACTCCATCCATCTCCTCTGTCTTAAGTTCAAATCTTTCTGAGTAAAGACATACTGAAGGCTACGATGATCCGTGTAGACCTCAGACTTAACCCCATATAAATAGTGTCTCCATTGCTTTAATGCAAACACTACCGCAGCCAATTCTAAATCATGAGTTGGGTAGTTACGTTCATGCACTTTTAATTGCCTCGAAGCATAAGCAATCACACTCTTCTCTTGCATTAGTACTGCACCCAAACCCGAATAGGATGCATCACAATAAACAATGAAGTTCTTACCCTCTACTGGCAAGGTAAGGATAGGTGCGGTAGTCAACAAAGTCTTGAGCTTCTGAAAGCTTTCCTCACATTCATCCGACCATACAAATGGGACATTCTGCTTAGTCAAGTTCGTCAATTGGGAAGCAATAGAAGAGAATCCCTTGACAAATCAGCGGTAGTAGCTAGCTAACCCAACAAAGCTCCTTATTTCTGACACATTAGTGGGTCTTACCCAATTCTTCACTGTCTCAATCTTAGAAGGATCCACCATCACTCCATCCTTAGAAACCACGTGCCCCAAGAAGGACACTGCATCTAGCCAAAACTCACACTTAGAGAACTTGGCATAAAGCTTTTTCTCCCTCAACCTTTCCAATACCATTTTCAAATGCTCTTCATGTTCCTTCTTACTCTTTGAGTATACCAATATATCGTCAATAAATACGATCACGAAGAGGTCCAAATATGGCTTAAAAATCCCGTTCATCAAGATCATGAACGCAGTAGGGGCATTCATAAGACCAAAGGACATCACTACAAATTCGTAATGCCCATACCTCGTTCGAAAAGCAGTCTTTGGCACATCCGTTGCCCGTATTTTCAATTGATGATAACCGGATCTCAAGTCAATCTTAGAGAAGACACAAGCACCTTGTAACTGATCGAACAAATCATCAATGCGGGGAAGAGGGTACTTGTTCTTAATAGTTACTTTATTCAGTTGTCTGTAATCTATGCACATCCAAAAACTCCCATCCTTCTTCTTTACAAACAAAACCGGAGCACCCCAAGGAGATGCACTTGGTCTAATGAAGCCTTTGTTCAATAACTCTTGAAGTTGTGCTTTTAACTCTCTTAACTCCGCGGGAGCCATTCTATAAGGGGGTATAGAAATGGGGCGAGTACCGGGTTCAAGATCAATACAGAAGTCAATATCCCTATCCGGTGGCATACCAGGAAGATCTGCAGGGAACACATCCAGAAACTCACGGACCACCGAAACTGACTCAATCGAAAGTACTTGGGTAGTGTCATCCTTGAGATGTGCAAAGAAAGCTAACACCCTTTACTAACCATTTTCTTAGCACGAAGAAAGGAGATGATACGCACCGGATTGGAAGTGTAGTCACCCTCCCACACTAACGGGTCTGTCCCAGGCTTGGCTAACGTCACCGTTTTAGCATTACAATCCAAGATTGCAAATTGCGGAGAAAGCCAAGTCATACCCAGAATCACGTCAAAATCATCCATTTCTAAGATAACCAAATCTACATAAGTGTTGCTCCCCACAAAGTTTACCAAACAAGACCTATATACCTTTTCAACTACCACAGACTCACCCACCGGAGTAGAGACACGGATAGGCATATCAAGTAATTCACAATGTAAATTTAGACCATTAGCAAATGAGGAAGATACATAAGAAAACGTGGATCCAGGATCAAACAATACAGAAGCCATGCAATCACAAATCAGAAGATTACCTGTGATGACAGCATCAGATGCCTCCGCTTCAGACCGCCCAGGGAAAGCGTAACAATGGGCCCTATCGTTTGTCTGTCCATTGCCCCTACCATGTTGTGATGTAGTGGCTCCAGTTTGCCCATTACCTCTGCCGTTTTGGTGACCACCATTACCTCGACCACCACGTCCTCCAGAATAACGGCCTCTACCATGACCACCTCTACCTCTAGCTATTGGGGGTCTATAACTTTGTCTGGGACAATTTTTCCTAATATGTCCAATCCCCCCACATCCATAACATTCTCTGGAGTCAATCATAGGCCCCTCGGAGAAGTGTTGACCGGTCTGAGGTGGTCCCCCAACTTCAGTCTGTAGTGAAGACTGAATTGGTCGGACTGAGTAACTTCCCGAACCTTGTCCTCTAGTGTAAGAACCATTAAACTCACCTCCCTTTCGAAGCCTTTTTGATGTCGATGTTGTGGTGAAGTCGTCTGGCTTCACTCCTTCCACTTCTATCACAAAGTCTACCACCTCTTGGAAGGATTTTGCCGTTGCCGCTATCTGTAAGGCCGAAATCCACAATTCTGACCTCAACCCCTTCACAAACCGGTGAATCCGCTCTTGAGGACTGAAACAGAGTTGAGTGGCATATCTGGATAGTGCACGAAACTTAGCCTCATAAGCATTAACCGACATCCTACCTTGCTCTAGGCTCAAGAACTCATCCCTTTTCCGATCCCTCAAAGTCCGGGGGATATACTTCTCCATAAACAAACTAGAGAATGAGGCCCAAGTCATAGGTGGTGCCTCTATTGGTTGACACTCGATATGTGACCGCCACCACATTTTGGCGTTCCCTTGAAACTGATAACTCACGAACTCAACACCAAACCGTTCTACTATACCCATCTTGTGTAGTAGCTCATGACAGTCAACCAGAAAATCATAAGCATCCTCTGATTCAGCGCCCTTGAAGACCGGAGGTTTCAATTTCAAGAACTTACTGAAAAGTTTGTGCTGATCATTTGTCATTATAGGCCCAGTAGTCAGACGTGGAAACGTGCCTATTTCCAATGGAACATCCATGCGGGGAGCCATAGTAGCCGCATGTTGTACTTCTGAAACCGGAGGTGTTGGCGCAGAAAACACTGGAGGTGCCTAACCTTGATCAGATAACCCGCTAAGATAAGCCAGAACCTGATTGATCATCTCTGGGGTAGGTTGGGGTGGCGTTTCCTCATTTTGCACTTGTTCAGTTTCCCCATCCTCCCCTTCTCTTATTACTTCCTCAGTCGGTGGGGGAGTCACTGCCCTAGTATCAGATGGGCTAGGTGCTTGTCCTCTCCCTCTAGAGGACGTCCTCCCACGACCTCTTCCACGGCCCCTTGCCGCTGTTCTTCCTCGAGCCACAGCCCCAGTGGCTGGCTCAGTTTTTTCTTGTCTGGCCGATGTTGGTGTTGGCGTAGTCGTTGCTCTAGTTCTAACCATCTGCGAAAGAGAGTGAAGATGGTCAGATACCAATTCGTATCGCCTAGATACCAATTGGACTCAAGTAGTAGCACGAAAGAAAGAATGAAAGAGTGAAATTTTTCCTAAAGTCTTATAGCCTCTCAAGGAAAAGTAAAGGCGTCCCCCTACCGTTCCTTAAGACTCTACTAGACCTGTTCTTGTGTGATGAGACCAACGAACCTAATGCTCTGATACCAAGTTTGTCACGACCCAAATCCGGGCCGCGACTGGCACCCACACTTACCCTCCTATGTGAGCGAACCAACCAATCTAACCTTAACATTTCAATGTAATAACAACAAAAGTAATGCGGAAGACTTAAACTCATTAATAAAATCAATAATCAACTTCTATAACTCAAAAACTTATCATTATCCCCAGAATCTGGAAGTCATCACCACAAGAACATCTACAATCAAATGACTAAACTAAGAGTATTCTAAAAGCTAAAAATACATAAGAAGCTAGTCCGTGCCGGAGGTTCAAGGCATCAAGACGTGACGGAGGAGATCCATTCCAAGCTAGAAGTGTTAGCTCACCCTGAAGATCCGGTGTGACGAAGACTGGCTTGAATTACTGTTGAGTCGAAGATGACGGGACGTTTGCTGCATTCCACAATTAAACAAGAAGAAAACAATAAAAGTAGGGGTCAGTACAAACACGGGTACTGAGTAGATATCATCGGCCAACTCAAAATAGGGAACAGTATATATCAAGTATTATCATAAATCAACTATAAAACTCAACATGTAACAACAAGAAGTACTATAATCATCAATAAGTACCATCAAATTCACAAATGAGGACTCAAGCCCTAATACCAATCTCATTTGGGAATCATGTTCGTTAGATTGAGTATATTAACATCTTTCAAGATTCATTATCTTTCCTCCTCTTGTGTTGGTTCGTGACACTCCGATCCCCTAATTCTATGTGTCAGAACGTGACACTCCGATCCCCTACATGTGTCGGAACGTGACACTCCGATCCCCTACATGTGTCGGAACGTGACACTCCGATCCCCTACATGTGTCGGAACGTGACACTCCGATCCCCTACATGTGTCGGAACGTGACACTCCGATCCCCTACATGTGTCGAAACGTGACACTCCGATCCACTAAATCTATGTGTCGGAACGTGACACTCCGATCCACTAAATCTATGTGTCGGAACGTGACACTCCGATCCACTAATATCATTCTGTAAATCATCAAGCCTTCCCTATACCAAGGCATCCTCAATCCCATTACTTTAATTCATCAAGCCTTCTTCTATACCAAGGCATCATCATTAATAATATATATTAAAGTTTCTTTTCAAGATTTGGGATTCAATATTTTTGATCATGCTTATCTTATCACAATCACATAATCATATTCATGCAACATACAATTAAGCATATAGTAGGGTTTACAATGATACCAATACATATCATTCTCTATTAAGAGTTTACTATAAAAGCATGAAAACCATAACCTACCTCCACCGAAGATTAGAAATCAAGCAAGCAAGTTCCCAAAGCTTTGTTCTTCTTCTCGTTTCTCCTCTTTCCCGTTCGTTTCTCCCTCTCTTTCTGTTCTTTTCTTCTTTTTCTTATTCAACCCTCTTTCTTTTACCCTAATTAGTATATAATTAAGAATAAAAGGTGGCAATAATACCCCGCTAATTAAATTAGGGTTACCTCTTTTAACCCTCAAGAATTTGAGTTATTAATATAAACCCACGAAGTCTATAATTAAGAAAAGAATAGTCCAAAAACATCCCTTAAAACTTCACCAGAAATCCGACTCTGCCTGGGATTTGCGCAACCTGTGACGGGCCGTCGTGCCTGCGACGGTCCGTCCTGCAGGTCGTCGCAGAGTTCACAGACCCAAGTTTCCACCAAGGGTCTGTGACGGTCCGTCACACCTGTGACGGTCCGTCCTGCTATTCCGTCACAAAGTTCAGAGAGTTGATTTTCAGTACCCAATTTCAGATTTTCTAAGTATTTTGGGACGAGACCCCCTCGCGGTCCGTCGTGCCCATGACGTTCCGTCGTGGGGTCCGTCGCTTCTGCCAGTTTTTCCAGAATTGAAGTCTGTTGCTCAAAACGACTAAACGGGTCGTTACATCAACTAAGTACTCCTAGTTATCAAATAGTTTAAAATACCTCTTTGAATTTTTCGAAAAGAGCCAAAATAGTCCTAGTTCTCAAAACGACCTAGCGGGTCATTACATCACCTACCACTTAAACAAACGTTCGTACTTGAACGAAAGAAAAGAATATAGCTAACCTGAATGCTCAAAAAGCCGAGGATATTTACTTCTCATGTCTGACTCCGTCTCCCATATAGCTTCCTCCACGGGACGATGCTTCCATTGAACCTTTAGTGAAGCAATCTCTTTCGACCGCAGCTTCTGAATTTGCCTATCCAAAATGGTTATCGGCTCTTTTTCAAAAGTCAAATTCTGATCAAGTAACACTGAATCCCATTGAATCACATGAGCACCACCCTGATGATACTTCTTTAACATCGAAATATGAAAGACAGGATGGACACCTGACAAACCAGGTGGCAAAGCTAACTGATACACCACCTCACCAATACGCTCAACAATCTCGAAAGGACCAATATACCTTGGGCTCAACTTTCCCTTCTTTCCAAACCTCATCACACTCTTCATTGGTGAAACCTTCAATAAAACCCTCTCTCCAACCATAAACTCTAAATCACGAATCTTTCGATCTGCATAACTCTTTTGCCTACTCTGAGCCATGAGAAGTCTATCTTGGATCAACTTTACCTTGTCCAAGGACTCCCTCAAAAAATATGTACCCCATGGTCTAACCTCAAATGCATCAAACAAACCAATTGGAGATCGACATCTCCTACCATACAGAGCCTCAAATGGTGCCATCTCAATGCTCGAATGATAACTATTATTGCAAGAAAACTCCACTAAAGGTAAGAACTGATCCCACTGATCACCAAAGTCAATCATACACGCCCGTAACATGCTCTCAAGAACCTGAATAGTCCGCTGATACGCTCAAACTTACTTCTCAAATGAGAAGTAAAGCGGTCGCGTCAAGTAAATAACCCAACTAGTGAGGTTGGGATCGTTCCCACAAGGAAAATAGTCTAGACTTAACTTCAACTTGTTATTACTATTGTTCGGTTGATGACTTCCTTAAAAAGTAAAAGCATAAAGGGGGGTTTGTATTTCCTAATAAGTAAAAATAACTAACGAACTTGACAGAGACACTTAACAGCTTTTAATTTTGGGTTTTAATCAATTAATCAAAGTAACTAGGGTTCACGTGTTCCCCACAGGTTCATAACTTGATAATTCTAACTATAACAATTCTTTCCTAGTATCTTGCATGCAAAGTGATAAGTTATGTATTTCTAAATCCTTGGTTCGGCATCTAGAAAATCTCACTCCGCACCTTGGTCCGGCTGCGTGTGTTGCTTTCCTAACCCTTATCTTTACCTCATATTAAGCATCGTATTCGATATTTGACTAAGTTATTACCTCATACCAATCAATACTAGCCTATTAGATAGTATACACTAAATCTATGTTAATAATTCTTTTCCTATTATCTACCTCCTTGGTCCGGCAAGTAGCATTAAGGCGAGCTCTAACGTTGATCATCCGTTAAAAAGACTTCTAAGCGAAAGAATTATTAATACATGCAAGACACTATTCTAGAATTGTTATTTTAGCTAGGGTTTATCTCATTATTTGCCTATGGTTCCCACAACCCTAGTTATGGAGTTTAGTTCCTCATAGCCATAAACACAATATTCAAATATGTTAAACAAGAAATCATGTACTTACTTCAATGAGAAAGAATAAAGTCGGAAAATTTGCTTGATTAATCACCAAAAATTACTTGTAAGAATCTCCAACAATCAAACACTCAAAATACAAAGTTTAATAATATGATGTTTTATCTCACAGAGTCTAACCTAAAAAAGAGGTTTTTCGAACTATTTATAAAAAATAAAACCTAATTAAACAAGGATTCTAATTACTGGAAATCTTCCAAAATGCGGCTGGGTCGACGGACCACGCGACGGACCGTCGTGGTCATGACGGACCGTCGTGGACTCCGTCGTCCCATACTTGGTGCAATTCTTCTGCTGCTTTCTTCATTCCCCTCGACGGCAAGTGTGACGGACCGTCATAGGCACAACAGTCCGTCGAGGGTCTCGTTTCAAAATACTTCAACTCTTGGAATCTGGGTACTGGATCACTTCTTCCCCATCTTCCTTCAGCAGCTTCTCTACGCTGCCACCTACAGACCATCACAAGCACGACGGACCGTCATAAGCTCCGTAGGTGGTCTCTTCTACAATTTTCGCTCAAAATCTCCGCATTCAGCTTTGGACAGATTTCCTGCAAAACAAAGAGAAACTTATATCAAAATTAGCACAAACAAGGCTTTCGGACACACTAAACTTAAGGAAAAAGTATTAGTTATACCGTGAAATCACGGTATATCAACACCCTCAACTTAAATTCGTTGTTTGTCCTCAAGCGACGCACTATGACTCACTACACAATCTTTGTACAATAGTATTCATGTTTTATCCTTTGCAATCATTTGGCTATCAATCCCGATTAATCTCATCAAATCTATGCATGCTATCACTATTAGGCTTGAATTTTGTGAGATTCGAACATGACACGGACTCACCATGCACTAACACCTATCCTCTTCAATTTCTCACCGAGGTGCTAACAATTCCGGTATTGCAACTAGTGTCCTCACTTTAGAACAAAATCCTCATTTTTCACACAATGATTTCAGTTTGAGTATAAGGATTACATTTCAACACTCGCTCTCAGAACAAAGTCATACTCATTCATACCTATTGCCATAAGCTTGCCCTTATTTTCACTGCCTTAAGTTCGCTATACAACCCTTAGGATCACGATAGGACTTTTTTAGCTTGTAACGTAGGCTCAGAGTCAGGTAGGATATATTTAGGTATACTTTAGTGACTTTTTGCCCTCCTTGACATATCGGCTAAACCTTCCACTTTCTATCACTTTATCTCGCCCAGTTTCTCCTATTCTTTCACCTTGCTATTTCCCTTCTTTCTTCATTTGTGTAAGTAACTCTTTTCTTTTCTTGTTTGTAATTCTTGAATATTTCTTTTTTTTGTTTTTTTTCAACGAGTTCTTGAGTCACTTTACTTTTGTTCTTTCTCTCTCTTTGTTCTTTCAACCCCACTTTCCAGAGCATTCCTCAAAACAGCCACCCTCAACTCATGGCTTTGCCATGAGTCAAGGTACACAATACCCAACATCGGGTCAGGGCCATAACGAAGGTTATTTATACATTAGCCACCCTCAACTTATGCTTTTGGCATAAGCTGAGGTGCACATGTCCAAGGAGGGAGTAGGGCCAACATATTGTTCCCAGAAAAGATCAGTTGGGGTGAAAAAGAAAGGTCTAATTTTAAGCTCAAATTATTTGGATCAAAGAAGGATAAATTTCATTTGGTTTCCTTTATTTAGGCTAGAAATGGGCTATATTGAATAAGGGCCTATGATCCTTTCCTAATTGTCTGTTACAACTTACTTTTAGCAGGACTAACCAGGCAAGTTCTAGCTCAGTATCAGTAGTGGACTATTCAACTTTCCTCACACTCACTTGACATATCATCACTATACCAGATTATCAGACACCTAGTTTGACTTGAAGATTTAGGGTAGTGCAATGGTGTAACTCTATTTCATGTTTAGAACCACACAATTATCAGTTACTACGCCTAGTCATGCAACATTTTCTAGTTTTATCGGGATATCATTTTAGCCATCATGCTTCAGAGTTAAACTATGTACAAAAGATATAACGTGCCGGTTCAACAGAAAAAGTAATCAGTCTTTTGGGGAAAAAGAACAAAGGCAAGAAAACCCCAAAAGAGGATAGTGAGTTGGGCTACTCAGACTTCACCCTAACACTCACTTTCCATTTACCCCACCCCCAATAAAAAAGCATGCAATTGTCCCCAATGCATAAAAAAATCTAAAGATTAGAGGGGTAGGTGAAGCAAACATGTGGCGCATAGCGCCGTCGATCAACAAGCTGGTGGGTCTGGTTTCCCAGAACCCACATCCTCTGCAATCTGGACACCCTTAGTGGTGTCCTCAGCAATGTGGACACCCTCAGTGATGTCCTCAGCAACAACCGCACCATCAGTAGTGCCCCCTGCTGTCTCTACAGTGCGGGAGCTAGACGCCCCAGCCGCTATCTGGATGCTCTGATCTGGTGTGACTCCGCCTCAGCAAGTGAGGCTCTCCTCGCGGCCTCCATCTCTCGGCGCTACTTCTTCCTTGCTCGCGCCTCATCCTCTGATCGACCCCTACGCCTCTTGGCACTCTCTCGAGGGGAAGGTGGGGGAATATCTGATGTAGCAAACAGGGCCGCCAATACAGTGTCCTCAACATGCTCGACAGGCTTCGGCACTCTCGCCTCTAGGATCATATCAATGTCTCCACGAAGACTGTCGACTGCAGCCTGAAGAGTCGACACATCTACCGGAGGGGCTGGGCGGGCTAACACTCTCAACTCAAATGCATCGAGGCGCTGGTAAACCTCAGCAATCTTCCGCTGCATCTTCCTCTCCATTCGCGCTTTAGACTCAGTAATAGACTTCTGCATCCACGACTGGATATGATGCAGAAGGGTGGCTATTTGTGCCTCCAGTTTTTGGACCCTAGCAAGCGGGGCCGGTAACAGTAGAGAGGCTGTGCGAGAGGAGCTCGGGGCTGGGCTACTACCCGGGATAGACTCGACCAGGGTAGTGTCAGTGGACGCCTGTGTAGCCGTGTGGGCCTGGGCCACCGTATCTGCAAGATCATCAGTAAGTGGTGGCAGCCCTGGACGGGGCCCTCGACGTGGGGCCAACTCATTGGCCTCGTCTCTGATGAGGCCGACGTCAACGCTGCCCTGCGGGGTCTTCAACTGATCTATGCACCATATGGGCACACCTGCGATCCTGCAAAGGGCAAAAATCATACACGGGAAGGGGTAGGTAGTGGTGATCTTGAATGCCCTCTCGTGCATGACTGCCTGGAGAAGCCATGTGAAGTTGACCTCGAATCCGACTATCATCGCCGCTATCAACACTGCTCGATCCCAAGTGACGATGTTATCAGCAGCTGTGGGGGAAAGGCAGTGACGGACGAGCAGCCAAAAGAACTTCGCGACGAACGTGAGGTTGGCCTTCTTGATGGCCCCCTTCGGCTCAGTGACCAAATCTGCACCCTCTCCGTCGACTGATAGATGTAGGGCCATCCACCTCTTGGTGGTCTCTCTCAGTGCCTGCTCACGCAAGAACTGGCCATCCTTCACTATCTGCCAGTGGTAGTCAAACTCGGCAGTGTGGGGAGTCCGCGTAGCATCTGCACTCTCGCCGTATAGGAACCGGAGGATAGCTGGCAGGAAAATGTCGACTTGCACGCCCCGAACTCGAACCTGCTCCTATGGGGCCTGTTTAGCGGGAGCAGTCCGCTTATCGATCTGTGATCAGAGAGTCGCTACGTAGGATGCGTAAAACTCTCGGACCACTTCCTCGCTGTATCGTCCCAACGGATGGGCTGTCCACTCTAAGCGTTGCCTGGTGAATATGTTGTGGATCTCCGGCATCAATGGGAGACTCCCGGTAAGTACCCGCCGCTCCAAGGTGAGTGTCCGAGTCATTACCCCTTTATCAGTAAGGAATTTTGCTTCGGAGTAAACTTGAAACTGGCCTTCGACGCACCACCGGTTTGGCTGGTCAGAGGCTGGGGTGGGGACCTGGGCTGGTGCGCCGGATGTGGAGTCTGAACTGTCAGCCTCATCAGACGAGGCCGACGCTGCAGCAGTGGCGGGTGCGGGAACCTCAGCAGATCCTGAAGCTTCCTCGGACCAGGATACTCCTAAGGAGCCAGACGCTCCTTCCTCGTTTGTGGCTGACCCAGAGGGTGTGCTGGTCAGTGTGCGCTCCTCATCAGACTGGGAGGCAGTGACTACGCCGGAAGCCACCGTCTTGGGTGTGGCTCTGGGGGCACGTGAAGCACAGGAAGGTGCGGAAGTGCCTGGGGGCACATATTCAGGGTCCCGCTCATTATCAGACCCGATGATCAAGCGTGCAGACGGGGCAACAGACTTGGATCGCCCGCGTGCGTAGGCTCGGTCTTGCTTGGGTGCCATAGTAGATAGTACCTGAAAAGGATCACTATTAGTACAAGTAATGTCAAACAAGACAAGCAAGCCAATACAACATAAAACATTTAAAATAGTGTGTTAGTGATAGTGAAACTGTATCACATGACGGGCTGGATGACAGCTCGTCGTGGATACGACGGACCGTCATGAGGTCCGTCGTGTTGTACTTAGTCAATGTATATAGAAAGAACCCTGAAAGAGGGGTCTCTGACCATCATGACGGTCAAGCAGGACGGACCGTCGTTGGGACGACGGTTCGTCGTAAGAGTCCGTCGTAGGACACTTAGAAAATGTTGGGAGACCCTTATCAGAGGGGTCTCTGACCATCATGACGGTCGTGCAGGATGGACCATCGTGGGTATGACGGTCCGTCGTAGGACACTTAGAAAATTTTGAGAGACCCTTAGAAATAGGGTCTCTGACAACCATGACGGTCGTGCAGGACGGACCGTCGTGGGTATGACGGTCCGTCGTAAGAGTCTATCGTAGGACACTTAGAAAATTTTGAGAGACCCTTAGAAACAGGGTCTCTGACAACCATGACGGTCGTGCAGAACGGACCGTCGTGAAGACAACGGTCCGTCGCAGGTGTCGTTGGGCAGGGGTGCTAGGGCTTGTGCAACGGACCCTACGATGGTCCATCGTGTGTGCGACGGGCCATCATCGAGGTCTCTTTCTGAGTAGCAGTGTTAGAACTGGGGGTACCCTACACATCCCCGATGAACCCACATGGTTGTGTAGTGTTGTGGACCTATATGTGTCTATCCCAACGACCTAAGAAACTACCAAAGCAAAATCACCTATGCCTAGGGTTATCAACATGGCACATACGAATATTTTGAACCTAGGTTTAGACATAAGCATATAAAGGAAACAATATACGACTAAGAACTAAGCTAATACTAACTACAAAACCAAAATGCAAGATAAATAAGTATAAATGTAGAGACACATACCTTGGAAATGGAGAAGAAGACAAATGGAGAATGATTTTGGCAAGGTAGACACCGACAGTAGCAGCACCGACAAGTAGATAATAATGATAAGGCTTAGGTTGTTTTTGGGAGCAATGATCAGTGAGGGGAAGTGTGGAAGTTGAAAAGAGAGGGGATATGAGGGGAATAAGGAAGTAATGGGGTGGAATATGGAGGGGGGAAGTATAAACGGTCAGATTTTGAAAAGGGTCCAGCCGGGTCGGGTCGGGTAGATTTCATTAATCGCGCGACGGTTCCCCGAAGACGGTCCGTCGCATTTGTGACGCCCCATCGTAGATTCCGTCGTGTGTGCCCTAATTTCAAAAATGACAGAAATACATACCTGGTGTGACGGATGCATACGACGGTCCGTTGCATTCGCAACGTTCCGTCGTTGTATCCGTCAGTGGCTACTGCGGAGTAGTTTTCTGCAGAATTTCCTGGTGATGTGCCTGCAAATTTAAACCCATTTATAGAAAAAAAATGCTACCATTATTAAAAAGACGATAAGTATTGGGTTGCCTCCCAACAAGCGCCTGATTTAATATCGCAGCATGACTGGGGCCACTTGATTACTCAGACTTCATCAAGATGGTATGTCTCGATCACTTCATTCGCCGATTCAGCATGCCCGAGATAGATTTTTATGCGCTGTCCATTCACCTTGAACAACACACCCTCCTTCGTTTCCAACTCAACTGCTCCATGAGGGAATAGTTGGGTAACCGTGTAAGGACCAGTCCATTTGGACTTGAGTTTGCCTGGAAACAAGCGCAATCTGGAATTGAATAGAAGCACTAAATCCCCGACCATAAACTCTCATTTTTCAATTTTGTTGTCATGATACTTCTTCATCTTTTCTTTATATAGGGCTGAGCTTTGATAGGATTTCAAGCGAAATTCATCAAGTTCATTCAACCCATTTAACCGTTGCTCTGCAGCTTCACTCCAATCCAATTTTAACTTCTTCATAGCCCACATGGCTTTATGCTCTAACTCAACCGGAAGATGACAATCTTTCCCATATACAAGTTGGTATGGAGACATACCTATGGGAGTCTTATAAGCTGTCCGGTAGGCCCAAAGAGCATCATTAAGCCTCCTTGACCAATCTGTTCTACTAGCATCCACTGTTTCGGACAATATCTGTTTGATCTCCCGATTCGATACCTCAACTTGCCTACTAGTTTGGGGGTGGTAAGGAGTGGCCACATTATGGCGAACACCGTATTTCTCCAATAACCCCTTGAACAATCTGTTGCAGAAGTGGGAGCCCCCATCACTAATAATGGCCCTTGGAGTGCCAAAACGGGAGAATATATTCTTTTTCAAGAATGCAGTGACACTCTTCCCTTCATTGTTTGCGAGGGCTATGGCTTCGACCCATTTAGATACATAATCAACTGCTACAAAAATGTACTTCATCCTATGAGAACTCACGAAAGGGCCCATAAAGTCAATACCCCACACATCAAATAACTCAATCACAAGAATGGGGTTTAGAGGGAGCTCTTACTTTCTTGAAATACCACCATCTCGTTTACATTTGTCACATGATTTAGCAAACCCATGAGCATCTTGATGAAGAGTTGGCCAATAGTAACCACATTGCAATATCTTGTGAGCGGTTCAGATACCACTGTGATGTCCGCCAACAGGTGAAGAATGGCATGCCTCCAATACACTCAACATTTCACATTCTGGCACACAACGCCGAATAAGCCCGTTGGCACAACTACTATACAAGTATGGTTCATCCCAAAAGAACTTCTTCACATCATACATGAACTTTTTCCTTTGATGAAAGGACAAGTCTGATGGAACAATATCACTAGCCAGATAGTTCGCAAAATCTGTGAACCATGGAATCAAGTCTTGTGAAGCAGCCAATACATGTTCATCGGGGAAAGTATCATCAATGTCAGTCTTATCCCCTAACTCTCTCATAGCTTCATCCTCTAGATGAGACAAATGATCAACAACTTGATTTTCAGTCCCTTTTCTATCCAGCACTTCAAAGTGAAATTCTTGCAGCAGTAATACCCAACGAATCAGCCTTGGTTTCACATCCTTTTTCGCCATCAAATATCTCAATGTTGAATGGTCAGTATGCACTATAACTCTAGTACCTAGCAAATAGGAGCGAAATTTCTCAAAAGCAAAGACTACTGCGAGGAGTTCTTGCTCAGTCACTGTGAAGTTCTTCTGGGCTTCATTTAGGGCTTTACTAGCATAGTAAATTGGGTGAAGGATTTTGTTTCTTCTCTGTCCCAATACTACACCAAGAGCCACCCCACTAGCATCGCACATTACCTCAAATGGACTGTTCCAATCCGGAGAAATAATGATAGGTGCAGACACTAACTTCTCTTTTAGCTCACCGAATGCTTAAGGACAAGATTCATCAAAACAAAATTTACATTCTTTCTCTAGCAATTTGCACAATGGGTGTGCAATCTTTGAAAAGTCTTTGATGAATCTCCGATAAAAACCTGCATGCCCAAGAAAGCTTCTCACACCTTTCACAGAGATCGGCGGGGGAAGTCTCTCTATTACCTGAACTTTAGCTCGATCAACCTCTATGCCCTTTTCTGAAATGCGATGACCCAACACAATACCCCCTTTCACCATGAAATTACACTTTTCCCAGTTTAGTACCAAATTGCAGTCTTCACATCTCTTAAGAACCTCAGACAAATTGGTCAAAATCCGCTCGAATGAATCACCAACCATAGAGAAATCATCCATAAAAACCTCTACAGTATCCTCCACCATGTTAGAAAATATTGACATCATACATCTCTGAAAGGTTGCGGGTGCATTGCACAACCCAAACGACATTCTTCTGAACGCAAAAGTCCCATATGGACAAGTGAAAGTGGTTTTCTCTTGATCTTCTGGTGCAATAGAAATCTTATTATACCCCGAATACCCATCAAGAAAACAATACCACCCTTTTCCGGCAAGTCTATCCAACATCTGATCCATGAAGGGCATAGGAAAATGGTCTTTTTCAGTCCATGAGTTCAGTTTACGGTAATCCATACACACCCTCCATCCAGTGACCGGTGTCATTGGAACAAGTTCATTCTTTTCGTTGGGGACCACAGTCATTCCCCCTTTCTTAGGTACACACTGATCCGGGCATACCCAACTACTATCGGCGATTGGATAGATTACTCCAGCATCCAACCACTTGATAATTTCCTTCTTCACAACCTCTTGCATAGGAAGATTCAAGCGTCTCTGGTGCTCAATACTCAGCTTATGATCAGGCATGAGTTGGATTTTATGAGAACAAATACCAGGAGGGATCCCAATAATGTCCGCAATGGTCCACCCAATAAGTCTTTTGAACCTTTTTAGTACCTTCACCAAACTCTGAACCTGTTGTTCATCCAGGTCTGATGCAATGATTACCGGCAAAGTGTCACCATTTCCTAAGAATTCATACCTAAGATGAGGTGGGAGAACTTTTAATTCAACTTTTAGAGCTTCCTCTATAGATGGTTTCGCGGGTGGGGACTCGCGATTCTTCATATCAAGCTCAAATTTCTTCAGTTTAAACCGAACATCACCTCGGTCAAGAGCCACGACTAGTGACTCATACTCTTCAATGCAATCGCTATCAAAGTTCATTATCACTGCCGCTAATGCTTTGACACCTAGACGTTCTTCTATTTGTGTCTCAAATGTCTCACCCATGTTGTATGATATAGCAGATGCCGATTGGAGCTCACCACTCTGCTTCATGGACCTACAAATATTAAAGGTCACTTCCTCACTGTTCAATCGAAATTTCATCTTCCCCTTTTCCATGTCTACTAAGGCTCTTCCCGTAGCTAGGAATAGCCTCCCAAGGATAATAGGCACTTCAAAATCAACCTCACAATCAAGAATAACAAAATCGGCTGGAAAGATGAATGACTCCACTTTTACTAGCACATCATGAAGTATCCCTATGGGCCGTTTTACTGTTCAATCAGCCATCAGTAGCCGCATCGCAGTGGGCTTTGGGTCACCCAAACCCAACTTCTTGTAAATCGAGAGGGGCATGAGATTTATGCTTGCCCCCAGATCACATAATGCTTTCGCAAAATGTAATATCCTGATTGTATAAGGAATAGTGAACGCACCCGGATCTTCTTTCTTTTGGACCAGAGATCTTGTAGCAATAGCACTACAATGCTGCATTCTATCATCATCCTCAAAAGTAACCGATCTTTTCTTTGTGACCAAATCTTTCATAAACTTGGCGTAACCGGGCATTTGTTCTAAAGCTTCTACCAAAGGGACATTAATAGAAAGTTGCTTCAGCATTGTTATAAAACGTCGATATTTGCCATCCTAAGTCTTTTTCACTAATCTTTGAGGAAATGGGGGTGGTGGCCTAGGCATGGGAATTACCTTTTTAGGCACTTCAGCATCTTCTGCACTGTTATCCTTTAAATTAGCATCAATATTTACCACTTTATCAGTGTCTTTTGTCACCTCATTCTCAGTAGATGGCATAGGTGGGTCAATGGTTTGCTTGCCACCGCGAGTAGTAATTGCCATACAATGTCCATTATTTTTTGGATTTTGGACAGTGTTACTAGGAAGAGTGCCCGGTTGCCGTGTGTTCACAGTTGCAGATAATTGGGCCAATTGTAACTCAAGTTGCTTAATCGATATTGCATGTGTATCAACTTTTTGCCCAATACCCGCTAAATCATTCCTCAACTCTTTATTGTGCTCATCACTAGCATCGAACCTCCTCATCATTTTATGCAACATATCCTCAACTCGCGACATACTACCTCCACCATCCCTAGGAGTAACTTCACGATTTTGAGGAGGTACATAGGGTCCATTCCTGTCGTTTCTGTTACCATAGCTACCCCTGTTAAAGTTGTTGTCGCGATTGTAATTTCCATCTCGGACATAATGACCCTCACGATTATAGTTACCATAGTTCCGACCTTGGTTCCCTTGACCTTGACGCCAATTTTCCTGATTAGAGCCTTGGGCACTTGGTCGGACACCCCCCATCTGTTCATTTACTGCATAGGAATCCTCCTCATAATAACACTCATCGATTGGAGGTGGTGGTTTAGCCAAGTAGTTGACTGCATTAACCTTTTCTGCACCCCCAGTGACATGTTTTAGTACCAACCCAAGCTCAGTTCTCATCTGAGCCATTTTTTCACGAATATCATCTGTGGCTGGGTTGTGAGTGGACTGCACTGCGAAGGTGTTTCTCCCTGTATCAGACTTCCTAGTACTCCAAGGTTTGTTGTTACGGGAGATTTTCTCTAATTTCTCAGCAATCTCAGCATAAGGGCATTCTCCATAAGATCCACCTGCTATAGTGTCCAACACCGCTTTATTGTTATCATCCTGTCCCCGATAGAAGTATTCCTTCAGTAACTCATCATCAATATGGTGATTTGGGACACTTCTCAAGAATGAGGTGAATCTATCCCAAGAACTACTAACTGACTCTCCTGGTAGTGCCACAAAGTTATTCACCCTGTCTTTGTGGTTTAATTTCTTGGAGACCGGATAGTAGCGTGCTAAGAAGACATCCCGTAGTTGGTTCCAAGTGAAGATGGAGTTGTATAGGAGCTCAGTAAACCACATAGCAGCCTCTCCCGCCAGTGAGAGAGGAAACACTCTGAGACCTATAACATCTAGATCCAAATCAGGCCTCCCCACACAACTTTTACACACTGCCCTTACCTTAGCTATATGGGCATGTGGATCCTCAGAAGGTAGCCCTGAAAACAAAACCTCTGGCAGTGAGAATTTGCATCAGACTACTACTTACCACAAAAGTGTGGCCTGTGGGTAGAGGAGGCAAAACCAGTGGCCCATCCGAATCTGCTATGTTAACATAGCCTCTGTAGTATGCTTGGGGCCGTGGAGCAGGATTCTGTCCCCTCTGTTGATGTTCACCAGGAGCATCGGGTAACATCTGACCATGAACATCAGCCAGAGCTGGGATGTTCTGGTTTGGATCCTCATCATTGATTCCCAAATTACGATTCATGTTTCGCAGTGTACGCTCTAGCTCGTGATCGTAGGGAAAAAACGGTTCTCTTCCTCTCCGTGTATTTGGCATACAAGGATGATAGTTCTGAAAAGAAATCAAAAACAATAAAACAAAGTAAAATCAAGAAAATATCAACTAAACTATAGTAAGAAGTTCAAGTTAATCTAAAAGCTAAATTCCCCGGCACCGGCGCCAAAATTTGATACGCTCAAACTTACTTCTCAAATGAGAAGTAAAACGGTCGCGTCAAGTAAATAACCCAACTAGTGTGGTTGGGATCGTTCCCACGAGGAAAATAGTCTAGACTTAACTTCAACTTGTTATTACTATTGTTCGGTTGATGACTTCCTTAAAAAGTAAAAGCATAAAGGGGGTAAAGGGGGGTTTGTATTTCCTAATAAGTAAAAATAACTAACGAACTTGACAGAGACACTTAACAGCTTTTAATTTTGGGTTTTAATCAATTAATCAAAGTAACTAGGGTTCACGTGTTCCCCACAGGTTCATAACTTGATAATTCTAACTATAACAATTCTTTCCTAGTATCTTGCATGCAAAGTGATAAGTTATGTATTTATAAATCCTTGGTCCGACATCTAGAAAATCTCACTCCGCACCTTGGTCTGGCTGCGTGTGTTGCTTTCTTAACCCTTATCTTTACCTTACATTAAGCATCATATTCGATATTTGACTAAGTTATTACCTTGTACCAATCAATACTAGCCTATTGGATAGTATACACTAAATCTATGTTAATAATTCTTTTCCTATTATCTACCTCCTTGGTCCGGCAAGTAGCATTAAGGCGATCTCTAACGCTGATCATCCGTTAAAAAGACTTCTAAGCGAAAGAATTATTAATACATGTAAGACACTATTCTAGAATTGTTATTTTAGCTAGGGTTTATCTTATTATTTGCCTATGGTTCCCACAACCCTAGTTATGGAGTTTAGTTCCTCATAGCCATAAACACAATATTCAAATATGTTAAACAAGAAATCATGTACTTACTTCAATGAGAAAGAATAAAGTCTAAAAATTTGCTTGATTAATCACCAAAAATTACTTGTAAGAATCTCCAACAATCAAACACTCAAAACACAAAGTCTAATAATATGATGTTTTATCTCACAGAGTCTAACCTCAAAAATGAGGTTTTTCGAACTATTTATAAAAAATAAAAACCTAATTAAACAAGGATTCTAATTACTGGAAATCTGCAAAAATACGGCTGGGTCGACGGACTACGCGACGGACCGTCGTGGTCATGACGGACCGTTGTGGACATACTTGGTGCAATTCTTCTTCTGCTTTCTTCATTCCCCTCGACGGCAAGTGTGACGGACCGTCATAGGCACAACGGTCCGTCGAGGGTCTCGTTTCAAAATACTTCAACTCTTGGAATCTGGGTACTGGAATCACTTCTCTGATCTTCACGACGAACCTGCAGGACGGACCGTCATAGCCATGAAGGACCGTCACAAGCTTCGTAATCCCACACTTGGTCAGACTTCCCCATCTTCCTTCAGCAGCTTCTCTACGCTGCCACCTACGGACCATCACAAGCATGATGGATCGTCATAAGCTCCGTAGGTGGTCTCTTCTGCAATTTTTTCTCAAAATCTCCGCATTTAGCTTTGGACAGATTTCCTACAAAACAAAGAGAAACTTATATCAAAATTAGCACAAACAAGGCTTTTGGACACACTAAACTTAAGGAAAAAGTATTAATTATACCGTGAAACCATGGTATATTATCCGCTCAGACTAACCATCAGTTTGAGGGTGAAAGGCTGTACTAAGATCAACCCGAGTGCCCAACTCTTTCTGCATAGACCTCCAGAAATGAGATGTAAATTAGGGTCCACGATCTGAAATAATATAGGAACCCCATGCAACCGAACTATCTCCCGAATATAAATCTTGGCTAACCTTTCTGAGTTATAGGTAGTCTGAATTGGTACAAAGTGTGCAGACTTAGTAAGTCGATCCACAATGACCCATATAGCATGGAACTTACCCAAGGTGCGTGACAATCCTACCACAAAGTCCATAGCAATACGCTTCCACTCCGCTCAGGTATAGGCATCCTTTGTGTCACACCTCCAGGCTTTTGGTGTTCATACTTCACTTGCTGACAATTTAAACAACGGGATGCAAAATCTACTATGTCCCTCTTCATGCGGAACCATCAATAAAGTTGTTTCAATTCATGATACATCTTAGTATCCCCCAGATGAATTGAGTACCTCGAACTATGGGCGTCCTCCATGATTAATCTAGTCAAATCACCTGTACAAGGAACACATATACGACCCTTAATCCTCAAAACTCCACTATCAAGAAATGCAGCCTTGGCTTCTCCTTTTAACACCTTGTCTCTAATCTTACATAAATCACTATCATCAAACTGTTGAGCCTGAATCTGTTCCAACAAGGATGATCAAGCCTCCAAATAAGCCAACACCTTACGAGGTTCTGAAATATCAAGTCTCACAAAGATATTGGCCAAGGATTGGACATCCCTAGCTAAAGGACGCTCGTCAACCTGTAACATGGCTAGACTACCCATACTTACCGCCTTTCGACTTAAGGCATCTGCTACAACATTTGCCTTGCCTGGATGATAAAGAATAGTCATGTTGTAGTCCTTGAGCAACTCCAACCATCTCCGCTGCCTCAAATTCAGATCTCTCTGATTGAATATGTATTGGAGGCTACGATGATCCATGAACACCTTACAATATACACCATAAAGATAATGCCTCCAAATCTTCAATGCAAACACAATAGCCGCCAACTCTAAATCATGAATAGGATAATTCTTCTCACGAACCTTCAATTTTCTCGAAGCATAAGTTATCACTTTTCCCTTTTGCATTAATACACAACCAAGACCAATCAGAGAAGCATCACTATATACAATAAAATCCTCTCCCTCCATGGGTAGGGTCAAAATCGGAGCAGTAGTTAATAAAGTCTAGAGCTTTTGGAAACTAACTTCACACTCATCAGACCATTGAAAAATCACCTCCTTTTGTGTCAATCTAGTTAATGGAGATGCAATCGATGAGAAACCCTCAACAAATCATCGATAATAACTTACAAGGACTAAAAAACTATGAATCTCATTAATTAAAGCAGGCCTGACCCAATCTCTAACTTCCTCAATCTTCTTAGGATCTACCATGATACCCTCCTTGGACACTACATGTCCTAAGAATGCTACCGAACTAAGCCAAAACTTACACTTTCAAAACTTCGCATAAAGCTTTTTCTCCTTTAGAATCCCAAGCACAATCCTCAAATGATGCTCATGTTCCTCCTTACTGCGTGAGTATATCAATATATCATCAATGAATATAATAACAAAGGAATCAAAATACGGTTTGAACACTCCATTCATCAAGTCCATAAAAGCTGCAGGGGTATTAGTCAATACAAAAGACATCACCAAAAACTCGTAATGGACATAACGTGTTCGAAAATCTGTCTTAGGGATATCCTCTACCCTAACCTTCAGCTGATGATAGCCAGATCTCAAATCAATATTGGATAAAACTGAAGCACCCTGCAACAAATCAAACAAGTCATCAATACGAGGTACTGGGTACTTATTTCTGATGGTTACCTTGTTCAACTGTCGATAGTCAATACACATACACATAGATCCATCTTTTTTCTTCACAAATAACACTGGAGCACCCCAAGAAGACACACTCGGTCTAACAAAACCTTTGCTCAATAAATCCTGTAACTGCTCCTTCAACTCTTTCAATTCAGCCGGTGCCATACGATAAGAAGGAATGGAAATAGGTTTAGTGCCTGGCTCCACATTAATACAAAGATCAATATCACGATCTGGTGGAAGACTTGGCAAATCGGCCGGGAATACCTCTGAAAATTCACTCACCACTGGAATAGATTCAAGCATAGGAGTCTCAACATTAGTTTCTCAAATGTGTGCCAAGTAATCCAAACATACTCTCTGTACTAACTGACGGGCCTTAAGAAATGATATCACACCCTTAGTAGGTTGACTAAGAGAACCTCTCTATTCTACTATAGGAATTCCAGGCATAGTTAGAGTAATTGTCTTGGCATAGCAATTTAATATTACGTGGTAAGAAGATAACCAATCCATACCAAGAATCACATCAAAATCTATCATATCTAAGACCTTAAATCTACATGAGTGTCATATCCTATCACAGTAACAGTACATAATTGATACACCCGATCTACAACTACAAAATCTCTGACAGGAGTAGAAACACGTATTGGCAAATCAAGAGACTTACACAATCTATTTAGACTAGGAGCAAAATATGTGGACACATAAGAATAAGTAGAGCTTGGATAAAATAATGGAGTAGCTGGTCGATGAAAAACCGGAATAATACCTGTGATAACAGCATCTGAGGCTTCAGCCTCTGGCCCACCTGGAAAAGCATAACAGTGAGAACGACCTCCATCGGATTGTGAACCTCCATGACCAGCACCTCGACCAGAAGGAGAACCACCTCTACCTGAATGAAAACCACCTCTACCAATCTGTGCACCACCCCTAGCTGGAGGTTATGCAGCCCTGGAAGTCGAAGCCTGAGAACGCTGATGTAAGCCACCACGTCTGGTCCTAGGGCAGTCTCTCACAGAGTGTCCCATATCACCACACTCAAAATAGCCCCTACGAGACGCAGGCTGATGAGAGGAACCTAAATGAACTCCACGAACTACAGGTCTAGAAGATGAACCCTGTGAAGTATGCATCGAGCTCGAAGAGTTATGCCCAGTTTAAGTAGCCTGAGACGCTGGTATAACAGCATGAATGGGTCTGCTGGAGTGAGGGTGATAACCTCTGCCTAAGTAACCCCGACTCCTGGGTAGAGCACCACCATAATCACCTGAATAACGAGTCCTCTTGCCCTCTCTCTGCTCAAATCCCTCACGCCGAATCATCTCCAACTCCTTAGCGATATCTACCACTTTCTGGAATGGAACACCAGAAGTAGCAACCTGAGAAACTCTTAGATGGATCCGGATAATCAGGCCCTTAACAAACCTTCTCACTCTCTTAGTTTCTGTGGGAAGTATCATCGAAGCATGTCTAGACAAGGCATGAAATTTACCCTCATACTCTGCAACCGACATACCACCTTGTTGCAAACCCTCAAACTCGGCCCTCTTGCGCTCCCTCTCACTGCGTGGAACAAATTTGGATAGAAATACCTGAGTAAACTGAGTCCTAGATAGTGGATGGGATCCAGATGGCCTACAACTAATATAATCCCTCCACCACTACTTAGCAGAGCCAGTCATCTGAAAAGCTGTGTAGTCAACTCCATGAGACTCCACTAATACAAGATTATGCAACCTCTCATTACAACTAACTATAAATTCATATGCATCCTCAGCTAAGTCACCAGTATAAGTAGGAGGATTCATTAGTCTTAACCTCTTAAACATCTTTTGCTCATCAATAGTCATAGAAGGCTTGTTCACCAAATGTGATGTCACATCTGGAAACTCCATACTATCTAAACTAGGAGCTACAACGGAAGCTGGCTGAGTCCTTGGAGTCTGAGAATCTGGAGCAATTATCAGATCTGGAGTTTGACCTCCAACACGGGTCTGTGAGCCATCAGAAGTGACAGGAAAAGTGAGCCATCCCCTCTAGGATTCCTAACATACGAGCCAAGGTATCTTGAAGCACTGGGGTGACAGTAGTACTGGGTGGAGCTTGAGCTAGCCCATCCCCCTCGACACGATCTTGCACATACCCATGAATAACCTCTGCATCAGGAGGTACGGTCCTATCATGACCCTGTGTAGCTATTGGTACTTGACGTTCCACATGTGCTGCAATACGGCCCCTACCCTGACCTCGAGCTCGTCCCTGCCTCTACCTCGGATAGTGCTCCCCGAAGCAGGCGCAGGAATAGGATCCTGACTCCCACTTGCCGATGTACGATTCCTCGCCATCTGAGAGAGAATGAGCTATCAAGATTAGAATTTCTACAAGGTCAAGTGTGCATGATAATGAATAAAAGAATAGAATATTTCCTAAATGTCCTATAGACTCGCGAATATAGTTATGGACGTCTTCATACAGATCCATAAGACTCTACCAGACATTGCTCTTGTACTCTTAATACCAATAAACCTAAGGATTTGATACCAATTTTGTCACGATTTGATACCAATTTTGTCACGACCCAAATTTGCAAGTCGTGATGGCACCTTTGTTCCAAACCAATATGTAAGCCAACCCAACATGTTACCCAACTAAACCAACAAATGACTAAAAAGACTAACACTTAGCAAGAATCTGCAACATTGTTTTTGTTATAAGTACGAAATGTGGAAGCTAATAAAAATATATCACCGAAGAATTGGTGTCTTAAGTACAAGATCTTTTAAAATACGATGCAAGTCTGAAAAAGAATTTGACAAATCTAACATAAGGGATATCCTGTCGGAATACTAAATAAAAGAATAATTAAAAGATAGAGGGAGGTGTGGGCCACGGAACAGACAAGCATCTCACCACAACTCCAAGACACTCCAAGCTCGGACTCAAAATGATCCACGAGATGCGCTCGTACCCGAAACGAATCTGCACCACAAAGAGTGCAACAAGTGTAGTATGAGTACGAAGCCACGTGTACCCAATATATCTCATTGACCGACAACGAAGAAGTAGTGACGGGTGTTTATATAAGAAAAATAAATTCTTAAATTATACAAGTCTAACATTCACTTGCCAGCCAAGTTTTATCAAATAGAGGAAATCAAACATTAAGACTATTCCAACCATCAAATAAAAACACATAATCCTCAAGAATGAAGGATGTGATGAAATGCAATGCAATATGATGCCATGAATTATATGTCTCAGAATATCCAGTACTTTCTCAACCGTATATACATGATACTCCTCGGAAGTACATCGAGAGTTCATGACCCATGGGGGACTCGTGAGGTCCATTTACTGACACGGACGATCTCCACGTGTCTTTGCGGACGATATCAATGCACAATTATAAAATTAACAATTTCCGCACGGACGGTTTCCACGTGCCCAAATTACCATCTTAACATATCACACTCCGCAACACGAACGATCTCCACGTGCCCCACTTATACTCAATCTCATGTCAATGCATGTGCACAATATTATTTCAAATATGGGGATGATGATGCACCTCAATTAATCAAGTATCAACATAATACATAATCACCTCAATAATCACAACTATACGGGTGTAACAAAGAAAACACAATAACACAAGGATTTCAAGTCAATAATACATCAGCTAATGCCCATATGCTTTGGCATTTTCAAATTTCAATCCACATTCTATAGTAGTAACTTTCCCTTTTATAATACTGGTACTCGTACCAATGCCTATCACACCATTGATATGAGACCCCTATCTTTCGCCCTTACCCATTGTCTATTTCAATTTTTTTAATATTTAATTAGGAAAACTTCCTTCAACAAGTCTAAATAGTCTTAACATACCTCAAGTGCCAAATTCATGTCATGAATCTTCAAGGTAGTTCCTTCTCTTTTTGCAAAGTTTCGGAATGTTCACGATCTACCAGTTATGCAATATTCATAAGTAAGCGATTTTGTAGACATTCATATTATTATATGCCTATCGTTGACCCTAAAATTCACTCATACTTCTAATCAAGCTCCAAGTCTTGATATAATTTGTATGTTAAAATTATCGTACTTACTAAATTTCAAGTCAAGAACTTATCTTTAACCTCTCCAAATATCCTAGAATTCAATGTTAAATTATATAATATAAACCTATAATTAATTACCTATCTCAATATATCAAAAACTAGTATCATAATTTGATAAAATAAATACAAATAAGAATTAATAAATAGAATCAAAGAATACAGTAATGCCAAGACCACATTTTTTCTTTTCTTCAAATGGATACTGTCAAATGTCTAAATTTTTAAAGAATTATGCATATAAATGCATGAGAAATCCAATGTATCCAATGATTAAGCAATAATTGGTCGTCATTACCCCAATCAACCTTATGTCACTTTGAAGTTTAATAAAATATACATTACAGTGACTACCCTAAAATTTAATCACCTCCAAAAATCTTATTTGATTATATTACTACAAGTGCACCATACAATTATATATAAAAATTAATTAATTTGGATTTGTTTACGTGGAAATCAATGTTCTCCGCAGCCGTTTGGTCCCTCTCATCTCCAGGTAGTTTCTAACCTTTATTTTTTTTCTTCTTCTAAAATAACCTAACTGATTTGTTTTAATTATATAGTCAAAGGGTAAGGTTTATTAAAAAAAATGAATTTGACCCAATTACTATTCAATTATATTAATTATAATATAGAAATGTGTATCAACTAAGTACTCTTAGTTATTAAATAGGTTAAAATACCTCTTTGAATTTTTCTGAAAAAGCCAAAATAGTCGTAGTTCTCAAAAAGACCTAGTGGGTCCTTAAAAGTCAGCACCTCTGCATCAGTCAACCCAGCTGGGTTAATTGGCATGCCGGTCCTTCAGCCTGAGCCTGGGGTGGAACTTGGTTACCGCCAGCAGCTGCTCCTCCTCTCCCCTGATCAACGTTTCTTCTAGTATTCATTTTTTGAAAAGGAATAAGAATTGATGTTAGACACTCTCTTAATACAAAGAAATCAGAAATTAACAAGAGGCACAATAAGATTAGAAGAAGGGATTTTTTCCTACGCATCATGCAGTCTCTAATTCAGGACAGTGGTGCACTTCACTACCATGACTTAGAAACTACTCAATGTGGTTGATGTGAACTTATTATCCTTGGAATTCAACCTAGGGTACTGATACCAACTTTGTCAGGATCAGAGTCTAGAATCCAGATGAGATGGCATCGTTGACCTCTCAGATGTCGTAGACAAGCCTACTTATGTCATCGTTACTTTATCTAAGTTAATTTTAGCGGAAAATTTGAAATTTTTATTTACTTATTTCATATGAGACATATTCTACTTGACATCATAGGTGATCACAATAAACCATCTAATATTAAGATCATCAAATGAAAGAAATAGTTCAATACTGCATTATACATAAACTTTCCCAAACGACACCAATATAATGTCTGAAATAAAATGGGAAAGAAACGCTATTGGAACATACTCTACCATATAAAACCTACATCTAAGCTAGCTTATAAAAGCAGACATCCTCTAAAGCATGAGGGCCTATCAAGTCCGGATGAATTCTCCACGTTTGGATAACTGCAACGTCGTATCGTAAGCTCTAGTGTCTGCCTGTCCCTGCACCTAAAAGTATAGAGTTGTATGGGATTATTACACACTTGTACTAAGTGTGGGTATCTGCAAGCACACACCAAAGATAAGCATGAGTTCTCTATCCTATCGATATGAATTATGGATAGTCAAATCAGTGGACTTGCCAAATCAGATTAGCAAAGTCATGTCATGAGAGTAACATGCATTATCATACTTATCATTTTGCAAACAACACATAACATATTGCATATATCATATCACATAGTTCATATCATTCTTTGTTATGCAATGAGACCTTGGATCATGGACTTGACATTAGGACTTCCCAAAATGAGGGCTCAAACACATGGGACCTCAACTAGGGAACCTTCTGTAGCAAACACAGAGTCTGCTACATTCATTGGTACATACTTCATTTTCATTCTTTAGTATACTAGTGCAATCACCAGTCATACCTAGGATGTAGTTTAAGACTCTCATCGAGTTCGTTGTGCAATGACCAAAAATAACCTAGTGTCATTACCTAAGTCTAGATCACCTCTTGATTATCCTATCCTAACACATTTGGTATCGTTAATTTCATTATGTGCATTTGTTGAGGCAGACTTCATTGTTTCTTTAGGAAATTTAACCTTAACCAACATAGATCATGTGAGCATCATGAAATCCAGTGTCTTCTCCACACCGAAAAAGGTGGAATCACCGGCAAAAGTGACTCGAACATCCTAGCATATATATGTACTCGAACCCTGCTATCCCTATATTGGCAGTATAGCTTCAAAGACTAGGAAATATAAGGAGACCCATATCCGTCATGATGGACACTCTTATCTCATGAGATTTACATGAACTTCCTCCCTTCCCGAAAGAAGGAATCACCACTCGTAGCTAGCCTATCGGTGCTCAGTATAAAATTCTATTACATTCAACTCATACATCATGGATGCTGGCTTCTAGCATAAGGAAATCATAGCTCATTAAATGATTTTCTCGTCTTATAATTTGTATAAAGTATGCATTAACTTTAATACTTTCATCACAGTGTTCATAGAGACTAGTCTCTTCATTAACTTTATAATCTCATAGGTGAGTACGTTTTGGTAACATTTACTTAGGCTGATTTAAGATTGTTCTCATATTTCACATTAGTCTCTTATCATGTTGTTACTACATTCATTAGCTTTAGCACATTTGCTCTTCATAATTACTCACCCTTTTTACGTGAATGTTCATTTCATCATGTGCCAATACACTTGGCATTTTAGTGTGTTTCACACTCTTACTTAACCCTTTTAGGTTACATCATTTCATCACATACATCTTAGGTTCACTTACTTTTAAACGTATGCTAGAATTATGAGTCTATACATACAAGCCATGAGGATTCATTCATATTTCCTTTAAGTAATTCATATCTTTGTAAGATTATGAGATAGAAGACTTATGCATCTTGTATGTATGCCAAGATCTCAATTTCGATCTATGTAGGCACCATTCTTTTGAAAATTTATTCACGTACGAGTTATGTGTCAATACGGAATTGGGCAAGGGAACCCTATTTCAAATCCCTTGGATAACACTTACATTTTTATTTATTTTCCCTTTTTCCTAATCTTCACCCTCAGCTTGGGACCCGATTTCAAATCCCCTCACTAACATTATTTTTTCTTCCTTTTTTCTTTCCCTTACTTCACCTTAAACGTTTAGGCATTAGGGGACCCGAGATCGAACCCCCACAAGCACATTTCTTTATTTTTCTTTTTCCTTAACTCCTTTTGTGTTGTCCGAGAGGATGTGGGTTCGAATCCCACTCCTCTCCTCTCATTATTTTTATTACTTTCTCCTTGTCTCCTCATTCGACCAAGAGGTCGTGGATTGAATCCCTCCTTCCATCTTTTTTTATTTTTTTATTTTTAACTTTCTCCTTATTCTCATGTTTGACCGATAGGTGGTGGGTTCGAATCCTGTCCTCTCACTCATTTATTTTTATTTTCAAGTATGAGAATCGGCTAACGCACCAAATTTTGATTCCCCTTAACCCCACCTTCTAACTTACAATGTTTAGTGATTTTAACATTGTGAGGTCTCAGGTTCAATCTTAGTGACCTCACTTATTTTACATTGCATATTGTACAACTTTACTTGGCCGGAACCAACCAACAAGATGCTGGATATTGGTTCACATTTTTAGCTCATTTTTATCAACAATTATACATTAGTTCTTAGGAAATTTCGTGAATGATTTAGTACGTTTTTTAGGTGTAGTTTCATATTTACATTTAGGTAAGAGTTTTCCACTCAAAATAGCCATATAATACCTCATATATACATCATGATTTATACAAGTTTGTGCACGACTTACATATTGCACACACATACTTTTCACATAATTTCGGAAGACATAAACTATCAGTCATACAATTCCAAAAACATTTTCATGAACAGATTCATCATAAACATCACATTACACGCCTAATCTACCAGCAGTCATACCAACCTAAGATCTTGGGAGCTAGTGACAGGGAACATGTAATGGGGAACAACCCTAGTTTTGGAGTAGATTCATCTTAGCCTTAAGGGTCTATTTGGAAAAGGACTAAGAGGAAGAAACCCATACCTGGTTTTAGCTACAACACCTTCAATGTGCTGCCTAATCCACCAATAAACCTACGTCCCACCTTACCGGATGAGAAATAACCTTTTTGCTTTACGTTCTCAAATTATCTTGTCGTTTGTATTTTTTTCTAAGTTTTTCAAGTGTGAAAAACTTCTGGTTTTTGTTTTGTTTTCTGTTTTGTAACCAGAAAGAGAGTGAAATCGTGAGAGAGTGTTTGAAGAGAGGGAGATAAACGTGAAAGAGAGAGATGTGAGGTAGTGTTCACTTAGAACTAGGACTTTTAGGTAAGACTTAGTCAAATTAGATTAAATAATAGTTAGTAAATAATAATTAATAATAAAAAATCAAAATATGATTTTCCTTTTTTCTTAAAGCAGCATTTAAATATTAATTAATTAAATTAATTCACAAAATTAAATAATCAAATTAAATTATTGCTCTCACCTAGGTTCGAAACTGGGCGGAGCAAGATTTTGCTCAAAGGTCAATTTCGGACCTTTCTACCCAAATTGCCCCTCCACCATATTAATTAAATATTTAGGGTAATTACGATGCTATCCTTATCCTGGAAGAAGACCATTTTACCCCTAGACCCTCCAAACTTAAGATTACCCCTTTATAAGTACGGTTAAGACTTAATCGGGTAGATCTTCATATTTGGTTGCTCTACATGGATGGACCCAACTTTTCCTAGCTCAACTAACTCATCAAGTTGGTTGGCTTTGTTGTTGCAATGGTTCAGAGCTCTGGTTCTACGCGCATCAATCCGTGTGAACCCGATCTAATCGTAGGCATTCTAGACACATTAAGCATTACCTAGCATAGCCTTTTTTAGGGTTGTTACAATTTGAAAGGGTTTGGTTCACATTGATGAAACGACCATTAAAGGTTGAAGAAGCTTTGAAGAAGACGAGTGGGTTTTGAAATTTGAAAGTTTTGGCAAGGAATTGTGTGCTAAAAAGTATTAGGGTTTGTTCCTTATATCTAAGAGAGCTTATAACTCTAATTTTGTGAAATTCTGAGCTAAAAATCTAAAGGGTTTTATTTTGGGTCTTCATAGTTTTCTTGATGTTCTTGAAGAACATTCAAATCTTCAAGAAGGGAATATTTGAAAAAGGAAGAGTTTGATTCCAAAGAGGAAGAAAGATAAAGTACAAAAGTCTTTGTGAAAAAGGAATTTACAAAAAAAGGCAAAGAATAAGAACAAAGTGCAGGGTACCACATGACTTCAAATTTCAGAACTTTGAAGAAGAAATAATATTCCAATAGGTGAGATAAAGTGGGGATCACATAACCCACTCGGCGCCTCGCCCTTTAAGCAGCTAGGTCGCTGATTTGGCCTTCATTTTGGTGGAGCTAGTGCAAATTTTGGCAAGCTAAGCCCTATTTGCCGGATCCAATTGGTGCATCGCCAAAGTTCCACCAAGATCGCCGAGTTACCATGTCCGATTGTCAAGTTTGGCGAGCCTATCTTCAAGTTGGTGATTTTAAATTAACGTTAGGCTAAGTAAACGGGCCATATGGTGATCAAAAACTACTCATATGACCCTTTCTTCTCATGTATTAATTCTTAGTTTCTTTCTTTTGATTCTAATTCGTTGTGAAGAAACCTAAACTGATTTTCAACCTGTAACTAGTCTACTTGAATAAACTGATTTTCAACTTGTAACTAGTCTACTTGTTGACTATTGGTTCTTGAATGCACTTCTTTTTAGTGCTTTTCTTTTGTGTTTTTTCATTTTACTTCATACTAAACTTCTTGATTTAGGTACGCTTGCTTTAATCAAGTTGTCTGTCTTTATTTAGAAAAAATTCATTCCAGCCAAGAGTATAATTAACTCTTTATGATCAACCTAGTATAAGCGATCTTCAACATTTGCTGCACAAATTTAAGGGGCAATAAAAATTGTGTTAACACAAACAATTACGAGTTCAACTTAGTAATGCTAACATTTTTTGTTGTTTTCCCAAGTTGTATTTTTGTAGGTACAAGATGTTATAAGGTAGCATGTCGTCAATAGCCTCAGACACATCTGACTATGATATCGGAGATTGTGATTGTGATGATGAGGGCTATGGATATAAGGATAATGGTGATTTTGTAAGGAATGATGATATCCATGATCAAGATCCAAATGGAAGGGGAGCTACTATACCAGAGGAGAATATGAGGAAAATGGTGAACATAGCTAATATGGTGAAGATGGAGGAAAAAAAGAACCTGTGGTAGATTCTATTATGATGAAGGAGAATGTGAGGGATCTTAATCTTACTACAAGAGTGAAGATGGTTCCTATGATGATATTGGAACATACTTCCCTCTCCGAGGATGAAGGTGATGTGAGGTATAATGCGAGCATGCCCCTAAGGCTTATGAAGATTCATATTAAAACTTCTATGGTAATCCTTACCCTAATCGAAGTAGTGTGTATGGTTACGCCATATATAGTCAAAGACTTCCGAAGGGAAGAACAGAGTGTGCAACTCTAAAGTGTAAGGATACCATATCCTATATTTATTATGTTAATTCACAAATGTGTGAATATAGGAACAAAGGTAGATATAAGGGATGTGTTAAGGGTTTCGGTACCAAAAGGATTAATTTTCCTATATTTGAAGGAAGGGGTGATCCCGATGAATATTTTGATTGGGAATTTGAGAATATATTCTAGAACCATGATTTGAGAGGTCAGGAACGCCTAATGTATGCTCTTCTACACTTGAAAGTTCTTGCACTGAGTTAGTGGAATCAGGCGGGAAAGCTCCAAACACTCCATGAAAAATACCCACCCATTTACATGGAAATTTTTGAAAGAGCTGATGTGGTTCAAGTATGTGACAAAGGGGTACACAAAGCTTTTCAATGTCGATTCAAGAAGGCAAGTTCTTAGGAAAAAGGTTGACATTTGTGGGGTTTTGGGATTCTTTCCCTCGATGATGTGTACAATCAAAACTATGTCACTTCAAAAGTGGTAGCCTACTTTGGAGTACCTTGAATACCTAAGCATTATCCATACACATGAAGGAATGTAAGGTTACTGAAGGGGTAAGGTTCTCTTTCAAACACGGTGAATACTATGAGGAGTTTTGGTGTGATATAACTCCCATGTCCTCTTGTCATTTAACTTTGGGTACAAATTGGTTTAATGTACATAGGGTCCCAAACGAGTAGAAATGGACCAATTATGCTATGAATTAATGGGGAACACATCTATTTCCTCTCCCTAAGGTGAAAAAAGGAGATACAAAAGATTGAGAAGAGTAAGGGAGAGCAAGGAGGAAACTTTCGAGTGGAAAGAAACAAAGCTGGCAACCTTAGACTGGAAAAAGGAGAGATTGAGAGGAGTGAAGTGAGAGGGTTGCCACAATATCAATCTAAAATTTTTGTTCATACTTCACTTGGTAAGGGTTCTTATGTAAGACTTACAATCTAAGGGATCTAAGGTGTAAGACTTAACAATTTCAACATTGCAAATGAACAAAGTGTAAATGTTATCTTGTCTTTATATGTGTAAAATTCCGGAAAATTTCTTGTCTTGTGAAGAGACCAATAGGTATTTAAGAATGCATATTGGGGATACATAGGCATTCGAATGACCAATATCGAGAAATATTGGGCATAATATAGAAAATTGGCTAACAGGTATTAGCCAATTTCAATAGAATACCCAAATAAGCAAAAATATTGGGCATATTAGAAAATATTGGATTAATGGTTGTTAGTCAATTTTGCTAAGTATTAATGAGCTTGTTTAAGAAATTAACATGCAATAAAGACCCTAAGCTAATAAAAATGACGTCTCAACAAAACATATGAAGTACTAGGCATCAAAGTGTCAAGCCTACAACCATTCCACATGACCGTTTAAAATTATCATGTAAATTAAGCAGTGCCCAAGGACTTAGTGAGGGTCCTTGGGAAAATAAGTAAATATTTCAAATAGGAAATCAAGAATATTTAGTTAGGAAAGTACAACCAATAGGTTAGGGTAGTTAAGGGGCAGCATGTACGGACGGGTCCCTTTATTTGGGGCCTAACTACCTAACCAACTCTAGGCTCTAACTAACTGTACTAACTAGATAACTAACCTAGTTATAACTTAAATGGACCCACTAGTGCACCCGACAACCTAGGACTAAACAAGGTTGACACTAACCTAGTACTAGGTAAAGAGACAACCTAATACCTAACCTAGGATGGTCCAAAGAGTTAGTTATGGTCCTAACAACTTAGGGGTACTTTAGTAATTCCCATAGGTTACCTAATTAATTAATTTAGCAACTTAATTAATTAATTTAAAAGGGCTAAAACCGAAACTACAAAGGAAATTTTCAGATTTCGGTTAAGACAAGAAAGGGACAACCTAGTACCTAACCTAAGATGGTCCTAAAGAGTTGATTATGGTTCCAATGACTTAGGGGTACTTTAGTAATTATCCTATACCCCTAAATTAATTAAATTAAGGATTTATTTATTTAATATAAAGTCAAAATGTTGACCGAAACCATAATCAACACCAAATTCAAGATTTTGGGTGAAGTCCACATTCTACTATGTTTAGTCAATTTTGGAGGGGCGTTTTGGTAAATAATTAATTTGTTTATTAAATTAACTTAATAAATTTAGTTAAATTAGTAAATACCAGTACATAAGACTTATACTCACGCTCAATCACTAAGAGTTCAACAAAATGCAAAACAGTAAACAACAAAGCAAAAACGGAAAAGCTGCATAAGACGTTCTTAGACGATTTCAAGGGTTCTTCAAGGTTTCTTTAAAAGTGGTCTTTGTAGATTATGTTCAACTTAAGGTATGAGTTTATCTCCTGGAATTTATTATCCAAGAGTACTTTCCTTAGGATGATTCATGAGATCTTGAAAACTACGGTTGTTCCTATCGTTCTCGTCGAATTTCCTTTTCCTAGTATCCTTGTACGATTTCAATGTTGAATAGGTTAGAGATCATGTTGTTGGTAAGTGGTGATGGCTGATATTAATATGTAGGGTTCTTGAATTATGAAAATCTAATGAACCTATGAAATTGTAATCGTATGAAGTTAAATGTTTACAACGTGAATTAAGAATCAAGGATATTCTAGTTACGTCCGTAAATGTTAAGTGTTTATGTGTTTGTCCGAATGTTGACTTGCTGTTAGTGTGACGTTATGAAGATGTTATATTCATCAAATGTTAATATGATGCTGTCCAATATGTTTAAAAACGTTATCCCTAGAGTCATGAACTAAGATTGGTCAAAAGGACTTCCATGAATTCACATCTTGAGTGTATTGCTTATCTTATGCCAACAAATTCGCTAACAATACATTGTACCAAAAGGATGCATGCAAATGGCTATAAATTTATGTTAAATAATTTAAGTATTGGTTAATGGTTCATATATATTAAATTTAAATATGAACACACATAAAATTGGCTTATGCCAACAAAAAAATGGTTATGTATTTTAATATCCAAGTGTTTAGGCGAAGACTAATCATATGCTAATATTGTGTAGTAAGAGTAAACAAATAACATAAGCACTTCCAAACTAATTCAATGAACCCATATCCAAGAGCATTCCATTCATTGGTACAACTCTCAACATCTTCTACAAGAATGATATCTGAACTTATGAAACTCATTGAATCAAGTGCACATCGTCCATAATCGATGATATGAAGCTACGACACTAAAGTAAGTGAGTAACGTGAGTAATAACATAACTAATGAGGTCTAAGTTAAATAATATTACCATAATTAGGTGTTAAATAAAGTGAGAAAAGCCTCACTTACACCTAAGCTACTATGGTAAAAGTACTCACGAATGAACGTGTTAGAATGTGTGAGACTAGTCTCACTGACACCAAAGGATGATAGGCAAGGACAATTCACATATCATCAATGTAAAGTAAGAATGACAAGTCATTAATAGAGTAATTAAATCTCAATCTAGAAGCAATATTCCATAATGTTTGAGTCAACTCTAAAAGATAAAGAAGATAATGAAAGTGAGCAAAGCACCGATAGACTAGTTATGAGCATGTGCTTGCATGTGTAAGTTTCATAAGACGAGGATACCACCGAGGTGGATAAGTACTCTCCTTAAGTCCCTAGTCTTTGAACTATGTCTAGCCAACAAAGGAACTAGCCTGTGGTTTCCACATAAGAGAGCTAGGTATGTTTTGATTTCACCTTGGCCAGTGAGATCACCTCTTATTGGTGTAGGGTAGACACTGGATTTCATGTCTATATCACATGATCTATGTCGATTAATTCTCAAAAAACGTTCTTGGTTCACTATAGACATGAGCCACTCCTTTTTAATGTGGAGTGAACACCTGAGATGGATTCGCCTTAGCCAGGAATCACCCCTTTTTCAGTGTGGGGTAGACACTAGATTTCATGAGTAGCTCACATGATCTATATCCATTTTAATAGGCGAACCACCTATTTTCGGTGTTGGGAAGACACTAGATTTCATGTTAGATCGCATGATCTTACTTCTGAAGATGTCTCTATGATATCAAGAAAGAATGATGATGGAACGTATGTTCAAGGTTAGCTATGAATAAAAGCTTAAGAATGTCAATTGCCAATATAAAAAATAATGGGCAAGGCCTAATAAAATTGGATTATAATGACTTCTTATATGATGCAAATAAAGGGAAGTAGAAACATAATGACAACTAAAAACCTCATAAATCCCCTAACATGAAAGTAATGAAATAGATGGCATATCCAATAGATATTGGCTTATGAACTATTAATGGATACATAGATTAACGAATGTCTCATTGTAAGGTAGTGAAATCATACCTTAGTCCTCGGATTACTTACTTATTTTATTGTGGGTATGGGACACAACGAATCATTGCACTAATAAGTAAAACATAGGATCAAAGGAATTATTGAACTACACAACAAGAAGAAGGAAAAAACTGAAAAAAATTCTAAGTGTAAACAAAAGGGGCTCTTGGGTTTGTTACAGCAAAATTTCAAATTTTCGCTTGAGTAGTTCTAAAATTAAGTTGATGATTATAATGTCTTGTATTCACATACAAAATGAGTTTTGTGCTTTGAATGCATTAAAATACGTCATATTCATACCACAATTCACAAACAACGAATTAGAAGTGTCTAGCGAAGTCACTTTTCAGAAATGACATGTTGTTAGGAAGAGCAGTCCTTGATCATTCATAGCCTTATGTGTATGTGTGCATGCATAAATACTTATTATAAGTGTGTACTAACCCTATACAACTTACTATTTTGTAGGTGTAGGTCAGAAAGCAGATTGAAGATTCATTGCAACGGTTTGGACATCAGCGTTGTCCAGACCATTTGGTAGGTCCTCTTGATTTTGAGGATGCTACAATTTTTAGTCTAGCGTTAGTTTTAGACATAGATAGTGGTTTTTTCCGTAGAGTTTCTTTCATATGTTTAATCGAAGCTTTGTAATTAAGACGTTTTAGCAATCTACTATGATATGTTATTCTTTGATTTGAATTGATTCTGTATTTATTAAATGATTGTTTCTTTACTTTGAGCTTAGTATATAATTAATCTATGTAACAACTATATGAAGTCTATATATACTTCATACATTTGAAAAGTTTTAAATTTTCCACAAATTTAACTATATGAATGTGATGAATGAAAGAAGAGGCTTGTCTGCGACCTGTGAGAGGTCAACGACGTCGTTTGCAATTCGGATTCCAGAATCCGGGTAGTAACAATGTGAGTCTATTATTTCTATACAATTCATGTATAATGTACTTGTTGAGAATACAGATATACTAGTTGATCCTATTGATAACCGAATTAATTCTTCTAGTAAGATTGATTTATATCCACCCAGTGTTGACACCGGCTCATTGAATGATCCCAAATAAACCTCTCCAAATAATAAACCAAGATTATCTTCATTCCCATTGCTCACCTCTTCTGTTTCAAAACACAAACAAGAAAATCAATACTAAAAATAAAGTAAGTTCAACCACGACTAACAAGAAAAATTTCAACTTAACTGAAGATTCTCAAACTGCACAACTCCTTGGCAGCAACACCAATTTGATTTCACGTATTAGATCACTTCATCCAATACTAAGTTCCAGCAAATCGTTAGTCTTTAATATAACCCACCTAAGTAAGTTGGGGTCATATTCCACAAGGAGTGGTTTGTGTTTAAGACTCAAGAGCCAAGTACAAAATGTTCAAGTCAATCATAGCTAAAATGTTTATGAATAAAAACATACTTCAAGATTAGAGTGACACAAATGTCAATAAAAAAAGAGTTTTTGATTGTAATTAACAACTACAAGAGCAAACATACGAATAAACAAGTAAAAAGATGAGAATACTGGGATGTGATTGGATTATGAGCTGAGGTAGACAACTGGGTAATTGCAAATGATAGTAAAATGTTGTAAATCAGTGATTAAGCTAGACACTAGTGGGGATAAACCCTTTCTCAAACAATTTACCCTGAATAAAATTGTTTTTTCTCGGACACTAATAAGAAACAATTAAGAATAACCTTCACTTTAGTCCATTCACTCTCTCGAGCTTAATGTGTGGAAAAGATTTTAGGACTTAGAACCCAATACCCACTGGCCATCAATTCAGTAATCTTTGTTTTAAAACCTCTCTCTCGAGCTATATAAAAACACGAAGCTATAGTTGCATTTGCAACTACAACCCTTTAGCTTAAGCAACAATTACTGACTGAAATCACTTTAAAACAACTTATAGACTATCAAATAGCAATACCCAATAGCTAAATAAACCCATATTCGTAAAATCACCAAGAATTGGGGTTTTAGCCATAACTAGTGAAAAGAAAGAAATCAATAAAAAATTAAACTTTCATCAACCGGGTATTATAAATATTGTCTTTAATGATGTCAATAAAGAAGAATTTCAGTTACCCATGTTCATTTACTTGAAAATGGATGAACTATAATTCTCAAAGCGAAAGAAAACTTAGTCTCTATTCGTAGAGATCTCTAATGGTTGTTCTAAAATAAAAAATAGATAATAAATCTCCCTTATGAATCTAGATTTTAAAATGTATTTATAACTATCAAAAGTTGTTATTAAGGACGATTCGACGCATTAGTTTGGGATTGCCGATCCACCCTTTGGTCAATTCCATCGCCTTTTTGGTTATAGCCTTCGTCACCTTCGAGTTCTATATCTTTGGTATATTAAATTGCATCGAGGAACCGTTCACCGACTTGCCGACAAGCACTTTATGTCATTGACTTGATTTTCTTCTTCCAGGCTTGGTATACTGGAACATTACATGAGAACACGGCGCCCGATGATATTGGGGACTCTTCCAATGGTTTAGGTGCTCGTCGGGCATACATTTCTTCATTCTTTCACTTGCCTTGTTGTTTTTGTTCACTAGTTTCCATGATTTTTTCCTCAATCCAAGTACTTAAAAATCAAGGATTTACACCAGTTATTGGCATAAAATATGCATTTGAGGAAACTAAATCTACTAAAATAAAGCCCTAAATGATTCAAAATTGCGAACTTATCAATGATATGTAGGAAACACATCTACAACCTCAAAAACCACGAGAACATATTCCATAGGAAATGGCTCAAATCTAGTATCTTGAATGAATGCAAAGTAGGAAAAAGACCATATATCAACAAATCTTTGAGCTCTAATGAAAGAGATAACTTTTCAAGGGTAAGAACCACTATTTCCCGTCCACTCAAATCTCGGGACACCTGGCCTCGTTAAAGTTAGAGTCATAACATATATATCAAGAATAACATTATGTGGAGAAAGCCAGTCCATACCAAAATAATGTCAAAGTCTATCATCCTTAAAATGTCAAATGTACCCAAGTATCATACCAGCTAAAGAAACAAAAAAAATTGATACATTTGATTTGACACTAAGGATTAATCAATGGTGTAGAAATATGAATAGGCACATGCATGAGATTAGAGTCTTATAAAGCTCAAAATCAAAATCGGTAGCCACATATGATAAATAATAAGATCAAAACATACATAAACAATTTGATAGCAAACTGGGACAATACTTAAGACTATATCATAAAAAATCTAAGCCTTAGTTCTTCTTGGAAAAGCATATACTGACCATCTCGATCACCTAAAGTCTGAGCAAAACCTCTACCTCTACATTGTGGAGTTGGAAAACCCCTACCAAAAGTCATGCCACCACTAACGGCCTGAAATCCAGCTTGACCCCTGGCATGAGGTGGTGAATCCCTAACTAGAGAAAAATTTAAAATGTTGTAGTATTGAATGGGACTATAAAGGACACTATTGCATGATTTTCTTTGTATCCCACTAGTGAAGGAAAATCTTGACATAGATAATTGCTACTACAAACTCGATGTGCTAGCATAGCCATCCCATCCTTAAACATAAGATCCTTGGGCCTATTGTCAACTGTTGATTGTTGGCATTGATCCATGGACCAACCCACTACACTGAAGAGAACTACTATCTCGATGCAAACCTCTACCTTCATATGAGGCACTGAAAAACTAACTAGAATAATGGGACCTCTTAGCATCCCGAACGTATTTAAAACCATCAACTCCACCTCTTTGTTGGTGCTCACAATGGACTAGAAGGAATCCCCCTATCGAGGTGATCTTAATACATAAAACTTGATAAAGAAAGTTAAACATCTCACTAATCTATGGATATAATCTACCTCATATGGAATAATACGCATAGCATGCCTAGAAAGCTCAGAAAAATGGCCTCATACTCTATCACAGACAAACTTTCCTTATCAACCTCTCATATTTCAGATGAATCTTCTCTCTCATGATCCAAGGAAGAAAGCAATCTTGGAAAGCATTAAAAAACACATTCCACTTTACCTGGTAGATTCAATTGGTCTAGACCTGACAAAACCTCCACAACTCATTTTCACGACCACGAAGCTAAAGTTCAACAAAATTGACACCGAGAGAATCCACAATAATTATAGCCTCAAATATTTTATGGTACAAATTCAAGAACTCATCAGCATTCTAGCTCTTACAACCTTGAAACTGGGGTAGTTTATCATTTGAAACCCCTCATAACACTAGGATAAAAATAACCTCGGGATCAATTTCTACACAATGGGTGGTGCAAGAATAAATGGTGGCTGTCCCACATGAATATGAATTCCCAAAGTTGGATATTGAGTATGAGTCTGCGCTACTACCCTCGTCTGAGCACCCGCAGAGTACCTATAGCAATACCTTAAGAAAGGTTCTCTAATTCATGTAGAAACATCAAGGAATTCTCTTGAAACAAAGTACCTCCAAACCCTGGAGAAACCTAATCCACAACAACCTCAACCTGTGTCTCCCGATAAACCTCTCTAGCTAGTGTCACTCCACGGGCATGCCATATAGCCTATGCTTTTTGGAGAGTATAGTCTCTAATCGGACTACACCTACCCCTAGTTGAGGTCTCAATAATAGTCTTAGGGATAACCTTCCCTCGACCACTCAAAAAAATAGATTTAATCCTCGACATATGCCAAAAAACGTGCGCCTACTCATTACTAGTGAGGGTAACCACACATTATAAGAAAGGCTCAATAAAAGGAAATTTACTAACAATATTTGTATCCTCTTAAATATTAGTATAAGAATCTCTATACCGATCCTCAAGACACTACTAATACTTGGTGTGTACACAAATTAGCCCTATGAAAATGGTTATGATACCATATGTCATGAACCAAAAATGGACGTGATAACACTTATCTTTCACCACAAAAAAAGTTATCCTCAACTTATAAAATAAGAACAATATAAAGGTGAAAATCTTATTCATTCTAGACAATAACCAAAGACATGGTTATTACATGTACAAGCAAGTGATGAAAACATATAATTCAAAAGATAAATACAAGTCTCATTCTTTGTTTCTCAAGTAGAACAAAGCTTAAAGAAAAAGAAAAAAGGTTCCCGCTAAGATGACATGAATCTATCTTGCAAATCTTTGTTAAACCTCGTTTGTCATGAGAAGAAAAAGAAGATCACACGGTTCCAGGATCTAAACATACACAAGTGTAGAATAAATGATTGAGTACCAACAACATGGAACTAAGTAAGCAACCTACAAAACAAAGCAACTAGCAAGAAAAGGGATACCCCTTACACTCCAACCAAACCTTCTTAAACAAAAACCTATATAGAAATCAGCCCAACCTAAAAATTCTAGAACATATGACTCACAAGGTCCAATATTCAAAGTTTAATCTTCACGATTCAAAAATCAAACAACACAGATGAGTCAATATTAGTGACAAGTGGTTCAACCACATGCAACAGGTACATCAATCTCAAGTATGCATCAAATTCATTAAGTATACCTCATGCAAGAACCATTTCCCATCGTCTTATCAAACACTTGACATAAATAACCTCGACATCACAACACTCGTTAAAAAGGACCTCAACATCTTACAATTGACGACGAAGAACTCAACATCATAATATGAATAATAGAATTATAACTTTTATTATAGGAAAACTTTATTAAGGGTAACTGTCGATTCCATGTAGCACTCAAATCAATGACAGAATCTCAGGGCATGTCTTCTAACACTTGAAACATTATTTTAGACTAAAAATTAGTCTGAGCATGAATATATTTACTCATATCTAATTGAGTACCCAACCCAAGATGCAAAACCTTTTAGAAATGGCAAGTGTACTAAGAATCTTGACCGGAGACAACAGAAACTAGGACCCATGAAATAGAACAATCTGGAAGATATAAAACTTGGCCAACTTTCCTTCGTATAATTCATCTTAAAAGGGATGATATGAACAAACTATCTCGACCTATCAATACTCACCCAATGGTGTTATAACCACCCACGGTGGTAGGTAGTCCCAAGAAAATGTCCATATTGATTCACTACCACTTTCAAGTAGGAATAGACATCCTTTATGGTATTGTAACACCTCAATTTTTTGAATAACTAGAATTATAAAGAACTAAATTGGAAATAGGAAAATATGAAATTCGACAAGTTATGCTTAAGTTATAAATTTTGGGTCAACTTCAAACGACCATAACTTTCAAAACATGATGAGTTAGGTGGGTTATAAGATATAAAATTTAATGTCTTGGAATCCTCTTTCCAACTCCACCAAGTTTGTTGATTTTAGAGTTCATATAAGGAGATACTGCTGTTTGAAGTCTGTAAGTATTTAAGGAAAGTTACTTGGATTTTACAGGGCTATTTTAGTATTTTCCTTACCGTATCAAATTTAATTCATTTTAGTAATTAAATAGGGATCTAAAAAGATTTAGTTCAGTTTACAAAATTAGAATTCACGCTAGCGTTTTTAGAAAAGAGTTTAAGAAGAGAAAAGAGGAGAAACCTCAAGATTCATCAAGTCCTTAAGGATTTGGTTGTGGACTTCAGCAAGGGTGTAAGAGGTATGTGTGTACATATAGAGTTTCTTCATTCACCCACGATCAAATCATGTTATGTTCATCGTAATTTCATCCTAAAATGTAGAAGGTTCAATGTTTTGGATTGTTTTCTTGAATTTGCTATCGTTCTTGAATTAGATGGGATTGATGAGTTTCTTGAGATAATCAAATCGACTTTAAGTGTTGTTTTTGAGTAGATTCTTGGGTAAGTGTATTGGGTAATCAAATATAAAACAAATTGAAAAAAAGAATAAAATCTATTCGAATTAAGGTCAGAAAATGAGATGAGAAACTTGTCGGATTTAACTAAGATGGGGTGGCGCGGCGTGTCACTGATGCGCTAGCAGTGCACCAACTTTAGGGGCTGGTGCTTAGTGCCAGAAGTGCTCCGGGGTTGCTTGCCCTACCTATTTTATGTCGTTTAGATGTCTTGAGTTCTTCTAAAGTGTACTAAGAATTGCTATTAATTCTAACTAGTCTAAATTACTTCTAGACATCTAGAAACCATTCATAAACATGAATCATAACATTGAATCCATAAATTTAAATCTAAGGAAGAGTTAAGAGTCAAGTCATGAAATTTCTTTGAGTATTTTCAATAAAGTTAATTACAATTGTTTTAAACTTTTATTAAGACTAGAGCACTAAGTCAAGTAAGCGTAATGTGTATCAGAGTTCATTTTCATAAAAATGATATATGGGAACGATGTATTCCCAAATATTAAATGTGTACACATTTAAGATGAGAAGAAACACCAATTTCCAAATGAGTTTTCATGAGCAGTTTTGTGTTCTATCTCTTTTAAAATTTATATTTTTGAGTAATAATCTCAAATCACAAAATTATTCATGTTTTTAAAAATATTAGTGAGTATATTTTTAGGAGTGGTATTGAGTACTTATGTGGGGATGTGTTTAGATAACTCCAATCTCCATAAACCATGCAACCAACATTAGTATAAAGGGTCATAATTATTATATGATTCCTTAATGCTTTTAATCATAACATAGTGGATCCACATAGTAGAGGCTTTCTATATCCTGACATGGTACAAGACAGTTCTGGTAGCATGAGCGAGGCTCTATCTCTCCTCAAAAATGCATAACAAAACGAGACCATTGGCTAAGACTTTCCATGCTACAGGTATTCCTACTCAAAGTGTTGGCAACAATATGGGCTTTCCTGGAGGATAAAAGATTTTAATTTTATAGTCATTTAGTAGTTCAATCCACATGTGCGAATCAAATCTTTTTACTGAAAATGTAAGGAAGATTCCAATGATAAGTTAAAACATCACAATGATTTCCGTATAGATGATGCCACCATAATTTAAGAACAAACACTACGATTGCCAACCCTAAATCCTGGGTAGGGTAGTTCCTATCACGAGTCTTCAAATCCTTATAATCATAGATAATCATCTTATGCTTATACATCAGAACACAAAATAACTCGACTCTTGAAGAATCATAATAAATAGTGAAGTTCCACTCTTCTCGGGTAAAGTCAAAACAAGAGCCAAAACCAAGAAGGTTGTGAGATTTTAAAAATTCTTCTCATACTCATCAACCACTAGAAACACACACTCTGTCGAGTCAATCTATTCAAAGAATATGCGATGGTAGAGAAGCATGGAAAAATCATCCATAATATCTTACAAGTCCCAAAAAAACTATGGATCTCAGTAACCAAGGTAGGTCTTGTCCAACCACTTACATCATCAATCTTGGATGAATCTACCAAAATATCCTCTTTGTACACTACGTTTCCCAGAAACACCACTGAATATAACCAAAACTCTCACTTTCAATAGTTGGCATAAAGCTTCTCTTCCCTCAATCTATGGAGTGAAATCCTCAAATGCCAATCTTGGTCCTTCTAAGTCTTGGTGTACACTAATATGTTGTTAATAGATGTTATCACAAAAAGATCCAAATAAGGTAGGAACACCTGATTCATCAACTCCATGAATGTTGCAGGGGCATTAGTCAAACAAAAAGACACAGAAGAAACTTATATTACGCATAACAAATCTTGATATCTATCAAAAGGATAATTGATTTGCTAATATTCAAATGGTGATAAGTGGATCGCAAAAAAATATTGCAAAATAGGGGTGAGCCGATTGAATGAATTATTAATACAAGGAAGGGGATACTTGTAGTTCATTGGAATTTAATTCAACTGTTGACAAAAATTAGATATCCTCATAGATTCATCTTTATTACTAAAAAACAAAACATGAGAACCCCATTAATGAAGAGTATGGTGACTGAACGACTTCCTCATAAAGTCTTGCAACTAATCCTTTAACTCCTTTAAATGAACTAGAGGCGTACCATATGTTTCACTCTGAACGTCTAAGACATAATATAGAGTCTCACATGATTTTAAAAGACTTCTAACAATTTTATAAGGGATAAAATAATGAATATAAAACATTTAGGAGGTGTTGGAGTCAAAACGTCAAGGAACATCCATGATGTCTAGTGAACATGTAACTTGGACTAGTGTGGTGCCTTAATGGTTTTAATGAGGTGAATAAGGGTTAATCATGGTAAGGTTATTAGGATGGACATAGGTGCATAAGAGGGGGTACAAGGAAGCAAGGCCAAGTGAGGAGTGCCAACCTTCAAGGGCAAGCCAAAGCCAAGAGGCCAAGGCTACCCAAGAAAGGAGGCTACTCCCTCACTCTTCATGAGCAAGACCACGGCTCGTGGTCATGACCACAAGAAAGATGGTGAGCTCATGAAGATTACTTGGACATGGGGGAGAAAGGTCTTGAGACCTAGTTTATGTCCAAGACACCACGAGTCACTTCACGACTCGTGGTGCACTTGACGAAAGGAGAGGGGCACCCGTGACAATTCTTAACCAATTGAGGTGAGATTGGTGGGGAGTTGGTAAACTACTATCTAAGAGCAGCACGAGCCACTTGACGGGCCGTGGTGCATCTTAACGGAAGGGAGCAAGGGGGTCGTGGAGTTGACTTGATGGAATAAATTGAAGGGGCTCATTTGGAGGACCTACTGCATCACCAATCCACGACCACCACCACGGTCGATCAGGAACTCTACGGACTGTGAAGTGGGGCGTGAATATGGACTGGGTCTCACAATGAATTTTAGTTTGACTTCACTTTTGGAAGTCCAACTTAATGAGGGGTAGTTTGGGTATTTTGGTGGTGGACTATATATTGGATTTAGGTCAATTTTCATTTATTTACCACTCCAACACTCAAAAACAAATTGAAAACCAAATTTCTCCACTTCTCTCTACTTGCTCTCTCTCTATTCATCCTCCATTGAAGAACATGAAGCTTGAGGAATAAGAAAAAGTCTCAAAATTTTGCACTCAATTTTTCTTGACAAAGCTTCTTTAAGGTACGAGTTCTTCACTCTTGGGATTCCTTTCCCGAAGAGGTCCTCTCAAAGTTGATTTTCAAATTACCCAATTCTTAGGGTTCTGCTTTACAAATGGGTTTCCTTCAAAAGTCAAAATTGAGGATTGATTATGTTGAATTATGATTATGCATGACTAATAAAGTGTAAATTGTTGATTAATTGATGTTAATTGTGGAAATTTTGTATAGAGCATATCCTTTCCCTAATTTTCCAAAATCTTGGTTCTTGCTTATGATTTAATTGGGGTTATCGATGTTTTGGTTGTGGAATTTACTCTATTCCTTTTGTGGACTTCCTAGGGACATGTAATTTTGGGAATAGACCTAATTGAGGAATAATTCATGATGATCCCTTCTACCCTAAACCCCTAGGTTATGAATTGATGTTAATTGGGATAGTGATGCTACAATTGTCTTATTTTTTTTATATAGATTACTATTGTATGATGTTGTTACATCTATTGTTGGATAAAATTGATTGTTTGACAGAATAACCATGGATGATGGCTTGTGAAGGAGATTGGGTAAGTCTTGGTGATCTCAAACCTTTACTTTAATTATGATGGCTTGTACTTGGTGATGAAGTTCAATTGAAGCATATCTTATGATTGGATTGAGTAGGTATTGGTAAGATGATGTAATTGAAATGTCTTGATTATGTAGATTGTGAGATAATGATTAAGTTATATGATATAAGGTTTGTTATTAAGTATCTATGTGTCTTACTATTATATGATGATGTTAATGTGTTAATATCACATATGAAGGTTGTCAAAAGTACACTCTAATGAAATTCCTATTTAGCTAATGACTATGACTATGTAAGGAGTTAGATGATATGCTCAAACTTACTTCCCAAATAAGAAGTAAAGCGGTCGTATCAAGTAAAGAACCTAACTAATGAAGTTAGGATCGTTCCCACGACAAAAATAGTTCAGACTTAACTTCAATCTATTATTACTATTATTTAGTCAATTATTTCCTTAGAAAACAAAGACAATAAAAGGGGGTTTTGTATTTCTAAATGAATGAAAATAATTAGCTCATTTAAAGTAGACAATTAACATATTCAAATGTTGGAGTTTAATCAATTAATAAAAGTAACTATGGTTTAAGTGTTCCCCACAGGTTCCTAACTTGATAATTCTAACTATAACAATTCTTTCCTAGTATCTTGCATGCAAAATGATAAGTTATGTATCTCTAAATCCTTGGTCCGGCATCTAAATGGTTTCACTCCGCACCTTGGTCCGGCTACGTGTATTGCTATACTAACCCTTACCTTTACCTCATATTAAGCATTGTATTCAATATTTGACTAAGTTATTACCTCGTACCAATCAATACTAGCCTATTAGATAGTATACACTAAATCTATGTTGATAACTGTTTTCCTATTATCTACCTCCTTGGTCCGGCAAGTAGCATTAAGGAGAGTTCTAACGTTGGCCATCTGTTAAAAAGACTTCTAAGCGATAGAATTATCATTACATGCAAGACACTATTCTAGAATTGTTATTTTAGTTAGATTTTACCTTATTATTCACCCATGGTTCCCACAACTCTAGTTATAGAGTTTAGTTACCCATAGTCATAATCACAATATTCATATATATGATATAAGGATTCATGCACTTACTTCGATGAGAAAGAATAAAATCCAGAAATTTACTTGGTTAATAAAAAAAACACGAACAATTAACTCCAGAGAAAAGTGTAACAATCCAAAGTCTAATATGCAAAATAATCTACGGAAAAAGAATCTAACATAAAAGTGTTTTTTCAATAATGATTCTAACCCCCAATACGAGGTTTTTATAACTGTTTATAAAAAAACAAAAACCTAATAAAAGAAGGACTCTAATTTTTGAAAATCTATCAAAACGCGGCTGGGTCGACGGACCTAATGATGGACCGTCGCGGTTATGACGGGCCGTCATGGACTCCGTCATCCCATACTTTGCAAATTCTATTGCTTCTCTTCATTACCCTCGTCGACAGGCATGACGGACCGTCACAGGCACAATGGTCCGTCTAGGGTCTTCGTTCCATAAAACTTAAACTCTTGGAATTTGGGTATTGGGACTACTTCTTTGATCATCACGAAGAACCAACCGGAAGGACCGTCATGGCTACAACGGTCTGTCATGCACTTCGTAACCCCACACTTGGTCAGACTTCCCCATCTTCCTTCACCAGCTTCATTACAATTCCACCTACGGACCGTCAGAGGAACGACGGACCGTCACAAGCTCCGCAGGTGGTAACTTTTCTGCATTTCTTTGTAAAAAACTTTCGCATTCATCTTTAGATAGATTTTCTGCAAATAGAGAGAAAGTTACATAAAAATTAATACAAAAAGACTTTTGGACACACACTAAACTTAAGTAAAAAGCATTAAAAATACCGTGAAACCATGGTATATCAACACCCTCAACTTAAATTCGTTGTTTGTCCTCAAGCGGCGCTATAACTCACTACAAAATCTTTGTACAATAGTATCCATGTTTTATCTTTCACAATCATTTGGCTATCAATCCCCATCAGTCTCATCATATTTATGCATGTTATCACTATTAGGCTTGAATTATGTGGAATCAGACCATAATACAGAATCACCACACACTAACACCTAACCTCTTCAATTTCTCACCGAGGTGCTAATATTTCCGTTATTGCAACTAGTGTCCTCACTTCAAAACAACATCCTCATTTTTCACACAATGATTTGAGTTTGAGTATAAGGATTACTTTTAAACACTCACTCTTAGAACAAATTTACAACTCATTCATACATATTGCCATAGTCTTGCCCTTATTTTCACTGCTTTAAGTTCGCTATATAACTCTTAGGATCACGATAGGACTTTCCTAACTTGTAACATAGGCTTAGGGTAAGGTAGGGTATATAAGGTATACATTAGTAAATTTTTGCCCTCCTTGACATATTGGCTAAACACACCACTTTTTATCATTTTATTTGTACCCAATTTCTCATATTCTTTCAGCTTGCTATTTTCCCTTCTTTCTTCATTTGTGTAAGTGACTCTCTTCTTTTCTTGCTTGTATTATAGTATTTTTTTCTATTATTTCACTTTTATTTCAACTGGTTCTTGAGTCACTTTACTTTTGTTCTTTCTCTCTCTTTGTTCTTTCAACCCCACTTTCCAGAGCATTCCTCATAATAGCCACCCTCAACTCATAACTTTGCCATGAGTCAAAGTAAACAATACCCAAAGTTGGGTTAGGGCCATGAAAAGGTTTTTTTACTGCATTATCCACCCTGAACTTATGCCTTTGGCATAATCTGAGGTGCACATGTCCAAGGAGAGACCAGGACCAACACATTATTCCCAGAAAAGATCAGTTGGGGTGAAAAAGAAAGGTCTATTTTAAGCTCAAATCATTTGGATCAAAGAGGGATTAATTTCATTTGGATTTTTTATTTAGGCTAAAAATTGGCTATATTGAACAAGGCCCTATGATCCTTTCCTAATTGTCTATTACAACTTACTTTTAGTAGGACTAACCAGGCAAGTTTTAGCTCAGTATAAATAGTGGACTATTCAAATCTTCCTAACACTCACTTGACATCTCATTACTCTACCAGATTATTAGACACCTAGTTTGAATTTTAGACTCAGGGTCATGCAGTGGTGTATCTCTATGTCATGCTTAGATCCACACATTTGTAAATTACTATGCCTAGTCATGCATCATTTTCATTTCATCAGGATATCATTATAGCCATCATGCTTCAGAGTTAAACTATGTACACAAGATATAAACATACCGGTTCAACAATAAAAATAATCAGTCTCTTAGGGAAAAAGATCACAGGCAAGAAAACCCGAAAAGAGGATAGTGAATTGGCTACTCAGACTTCACCCTAGCACTCACTTTCCATTTACCCCACACTCAATAAAAATACATGCAGTTGTCCCCAATGCATAAAAAAATTGAAATATGAGAGTGGTAGGTGAAGCAGACATTGGGCGCAAAGTGCCGACGATCAGCAAGCTGGTGGGTCCGGTTCCCTGGAACCCACTACCTCTGTAGTCTGTACACCCTCAGTAGTGTCCTCATCAGCAACAACACTATCAACAGTGCGTCTCGCTATCGCCACATCTCTGGAGATAAATGCCCTAGCAGGTGACTCTACAACCCTGATCCAACGCGCCTCCTTATCAACAAGCAAGGCTCTCCTCACAGCCTCCATCTCATGGCGTTCCTTCTTCCGTGCTCTAGCCTCATCCTTCTCTCGACCCTTACGCCTCTTTTCATGCTCTCGAGAGGGAGGTGTTGGAATCTCAGAAGTGGCGAATAAGGCCGCCATCACTGTGTCCTCAGCTGGCTCTGCATAAGGGGCCTCAGACTCAGGCACGTAGCCTCTAGGATCATATCAATGTCCGCTCAAAGACTCTCGACCTCATCCTCAAGGGTCGACACGTCCACCTGAGGGGCTGGGCAGGCTAGCACCCGCAACTCAAAAGCGTCCAAGCGCTGATAAACCTCAGCAATCTTCCGCTCTGTGTGATGGACCATTTTCCTCTCCAAGCACTCTTCTGCCTCAACAATAAACCTCTACATCCATGGGTAGATGTGATGTAGAAGTGTAGCCATCTGTGACTCTAGTTTATAGACCCTAGCAAGCAATACTAGAGAGGGAAAAGGGACTGAGTGAGAGGGGCTTGGGGTAGTGCTACTACCCGGGATAGACTCGACCGGGGTAGTGTCAGTGGCTTCAAAAGCAGCCTGCGTAGCCGTGCGCGCCTGTGCTACCGTATCAGCCAGATGTCACCAAGTTGAGGTAACTCTGGACGAGGCCCTCTGCGTGGAGCCAACTAATTGGACTCATCCCTGATGAGGCCGATATAAACAGTGCCCAGCGGAGTCTTGAGTTGATCAATGCACCAGATGGTCACACCTACGAACCTGCATAAGGAAAATACCATGCACGAAAAAGGGTAAGTAGTTCTGACCTTAAAAGACCTCTTGTGCATGACTACCTATAGAAGCAAAGAAAAGTCCACCTCAAACCTGGCTATCATCGCCACCATTAGAACTGCATGATCCCATGTGATTATATTATCAGCGGCCGTGGGGGAAAGGTAGTGGCGGGCAATCAACTATAAGAACTTAGCAGTGAAGGTCAAGTTAGCCTTCTTGATGGCTCCCTTCGGCGCTGTTACCCAGTTTGCACCTTCTCCATCAATAGAAAAGTACAAGGCCATCCACCTCTTGGTGGTCTCTCTCAGCAATGGCTCACACAAGAATTGTTCATATTTGACAATTTGCCACCGATAGTCGAACCGGTGGTGAGAGGGGTCCGGTTGGCATTAACATCCTCGCCGTATAGATACCGATAGATGGCAGGCAGGGAGATATCGACCTGAATGCCACGTACTCGGAGATGCTCAAGTGGGGCCTGTTTGGTGGGGGCAGCCCGCCTAACAATTTCTGATCTGAGAGTATCCGCGTAAGTGGCGTAGAATTCTCGGACCAACTCTTCACTATAACAGGCTAAAGAACGCGCTGTCCGCTCCAGTCGGGGTCTGGTGAAGATGTTGTGGATTTCTGGCATAGTAGGGAGACTTTCCTAAGGTTCCTCCTCTCCAGTGTAAGAGTCCGTGTCATGACTCTTTATCATTAAGAAACTTTGTGTATGAATAAACTTGATACTGCCCGTCGACACACCATTGGTTGGGCTGGTCGGCAACCGGGGTGAGAGCACAAGTCGGTGAGCCGGGAGTGGATTCGGAGCTGTCAGCCTCATCAGACGAGGCAGATTGTGCAACTGTGGCGGGTACAGGGACTTCAGCAAACTCGGAGCCTTCCTCTGACCATGAAACTCCTAAGAAGCAAGAATTTCCTTCTTCATGAGTAGCTGACCTAGAAGGTGTGCTGGTCAATGTGCGCTCCTCATCACACTGGGAGGCAGTGACTACGCTGAACGCCACCTTTTTGGGCGTAGCTCTAGAAGCATGTGTAGCTCGTGATGGAGTGGCAGTTCCTAGGGGCACATACTCGAGGTCACGCTCATCATCAGAGCCAATGACCAGGAGGGCAGATGGGGCGACAAACTTTGATCGCCCACATGCGCAAACTCGATCTTGTTTTGGTGCCATAAGATATAGTACCTGTAAAGAATCAATATTAGTACGAAAACGAGCAAACAAGATTAGAAAAACAACGAAACAAAATAAATATAAGAGCTAAGCGGTAATGACTCTTCTGCAGTAACAGTGAAACACGACGGACCAGGTGACGGCTCATCATGAGTACGACGCACCCTCATGGGGTCCGTCATGTCTTTCTTCAACAATATTGATGTGGAGACCCCTGAAGGAAAGTCTCTGACAAGTATGATGCATAAGCAGGATTGACCGTCGTGACAATGACGGTCCATCGGCGATGTCCGTCGTGGAGACCCCTAGGAGAGGGGTCTCTGACCGTCACGACAGTTGTGCAGGATGAACCGTCGAGGGTGTGACGGTCCATCGTAGATGTCTGTCAGAGGACACTTAGAAAAAGTGGGAGACCCTTAGGACAATGGTCTGTAACAACCATGACAGTTGTGTAGGACGGACCGTCGTCGTGACGATAGTCCGTTGTAGATGTCCGTTAGAGGAAACTTGGAAAAAGTATGAAGACCATAAGGAGATGGGTCTCTGACCGTCACGACGGTTGTGCAGGACGAACTGTCGAGGGTATGAAGGTCCGTTGTAGATGTCTGTCAGAGGACACTAAGAAAAAGTAGCAGACCCTTAGAAAAAGGGTCTCTAATAAGAAGAACGGTTGTGCAGGACAGACCATCGTGGGAACGAAGGTCCGTCGCATGTATCTGTTGGTGGACAATTGAAGAAAAACGTACAGTGGGATGTTAGAACAGAACCTACGATAGTCCGTCGTGGGTACGACGGTCTGTCATCGGGGTCTCGTTCTGTCATTCAGTGACAGAATTCGGGATGACACAATAATCCCCTATGACTCAAATGGAATTTTTAGTGTTTAACCTACATGTGTCTAACCTAAATACCTAGAAAACTAGAAATGTTGAAGCACCTATCTCTATAGTTTAAACAATTCTATTTAAGGATTCTTAACCTAGGTCGGACAAAATTGGATAAAAGCATGAAGACCCACCAAAAGAATAAGCTAATACAAAGTAAAAAAACAAAAATTCAATGTAAATAGGTATAGATCAGAGACACGGACATGATAATTTGAGAAAAACAAGCAAGGAAGGTACTTGGTTAGCAAGAACAGAACCACAATAGCAAACTCCAACTAGTAGAGGGTAGATTTTGGGAATTTGGGAAAATGGGGAAGTGATCAGTTGATAGAGAAGAGAGGTAGGAAGTAGGAAGTGAAAAGGGAGGGAAATGGGAAAAAGAGGGAAGGAAATGGGTGAAATGAAGGGGTGGGTTTTTTAAAGGTTGCCAATTTTTAAAATTACCCCCAATCCAGTCGGGTCGGGTATGCTCATTAATGAACAACAAGACCCTGATGACGATCTGTCACATCTACGACGGTCCATCATTGGTTCCGTCACGTGTGCCCTAGTTTTGAAAATAATCAAAAGACGTATCGGGCACAACAGATTCATGTGACGGTCCATCACGTGTGTGACGGTCAATTGATGTATCTGTCATTGACTGTTGTAGTGTGATTTTCTGCAGAATTTCCTGGTGATGTGCCTGCAAATTTAAAACCCATTAATAGAAAATGCTACTATTACTAGAAAGAAAACTATAAGTATTGGGTTGCCTCCCAACAAGCGGTTGATTTAACGTCGTGGCACGACTGAAGACGCTTGATTACTAAGACTTCATCAAGATGGTATGCCTTGATTACTTCATTTGCTGATTCAGCATGCCCAAAATAGATTTTTATGTGTTGTCTGTTCACATTGAACCACACACCCTCCTTAGTTTCCAACTCAACTGCTCCATGAGGGAATAGTTGGGTAACCAAGTAAGGACCACTCCATTTGGACTTGAGCTTTCCCGGAAACAAGCGCAACCAAGAATTGAATAAAAACACCAAATCCAAAACCATAAACTCTTGTTTTTAAATTTTTAGGTCATTGTACTTCTTCATATTTTCTTTGTAGAGGGCTGAGCTTTCATAAACTTTCAGGCAAAATTCATCGAGTTCATTCAACCCAGTTAACCGTTGTTTTGCAGCTTAGTTCCAATCCATTTTCAACTTCTTCATAGCCCACATGGCTTTATGCTCTAATTCAACCGGAAGATGACAAGCTTTCCAATATACAAGTTGGTATAGAGACATACCTATGGGAGTCTTATATGCTGTCCGGTAGGCCCAAAGAGCATCATCAAGCCTCCTTGACCAATCCATTCTACTAGCGTTCACTGTTGTTGACAATATCTCTTTGATCTCCCTATTTGACACTTCAACTTGCCCACTAGTTTGAGGATGTTAAGGAGTGGAAACATTATGGAGAATCCCATATTTCTCCAATAATCCCTTGAACAATCTGTTGCAGAAGCGGGAGCCCCCATCACTAATAATTGCCCATGGGGTTCCAAAACGAGAGAATATATTCTTTTTTAAGAACGCAGTGACACTCTTCCATTTATTCTTTGCGAGGGCGATACATTCCACCCATTTATATACACAATCAACCGCTACTAAAATATACTTCATTCCATGAGAACTCACAAAAGGACCCATAATGTCGATACCCCAAACATCAAATAACTCAATCACAAGAATGAGGTTTAGAGGGAGCTCTTCTTTCTTGAAATGCCGCCATCTCTTTGGCATCTATCACATGCTTTAGCAAACTCATGAGCTTTTTGATGAAGAGTTGGCCAATAGTACCCACATTGTAATATCCTATGAGCGGTTCGGATACCACTATGATATCCACCAACATGTGAGGAATGGCATGCCTCTAAAACACTCAACATCTAACATTCTAGCACACAATACCAAATAAGCCCGTCATCACAACTCCTGTATTAATATGGTTCTTCCCAAAAGAATTTCTTCACATCGTACATGAACTTTTTTTTTGATGAAAGGAAAAGTCCGATGGAATAATATCACTAGCCAGATAGTTTGAGAAATCTGCAAACCATGGAATTAAGTCTTGTGAGGCAGCCAATACATGCTCATCAGGGAAAGTATCATCAATATCAGTATTATCCCCTAACTCTCTCATAACTTCAACTTCTAGTCGGGACAAGTGATCGGCAACTTGATTTTTGGTCCTTTTTCTATCCCTTACTTCAAAGTCAAATTCTTGTAGTAGTAATATCCAATGAATGAACCTCGGTTTCGCATCCTTCATTGCCATCAAATATCTTAATGCTGAATTGTCATTATGCACTATAAATCTAGTACCTAGAAAATAGGAGCGATAATTTTTTAATGCAAAGACTACTGCAAAGAGTTCTTGCACAGTCAATGTGTAGTTATTCTAAGCTTCATTTAGGGATTTACTAGCATAGTAAATGGGGTGAAGGATTTTGTTATTTCTTTGTCCTAATACTACACCAAGAGAAACCCCACTAGCATCGCACATCACCTCAAATGGACTGTTCCCATCCGGAGAAATAAATATAGGTGCAGACATCAATTTTTCTTTTAGCTCACCGAATGCTTTAAGACAGGATTCATCAAAATAAAATTTACAATCTTTCTCCAATAGTTTGCACAACGGATGTGTAATTTTTAAAAAATCTTTGATGAATCTCCGGTAAAAACTTGCATGCTCAAGAAAGTTTCTCACACCTTTTACAGAGATAGGTGGGAAAAGTCTCTCTACTACCTCGACTTTAGCTCGATCAACCTCTATGACCTTTTCTGAAATGCGATGACCCAAAAAATACCTTCTTTCACCATGAAGTGGCATTTTTCCCTGTTTAGTACTAAATTGCAGTCTTCACATCTCTTAAGGACCTTAGATAAATTGTTCAAACACCGCTCAAATGAATCACCAATCACAGAAAAATAATCCATAAAAACTTCTATGGTATCTTCCACCATGTCGGAGAATATCGACATCATACATCTCTGAAATGTGGAGGGTGCATTGCACAACCCAAACACCATTATCTTGAACACGAAGGTGCCATATGGACAAGTAAAAGGGGTTTTCTCTTGATCTTCTCATGCAATAAAAATCTGATTATACCCCGAATATCCATCAAGAGAACAGTACCACCCTTTCCAGCAAGTCTATCCAACATATGATCCATGAAGGCCATAGGAAAATGGTCTTTTTCAGTCCATGCATTTAATTTGCGTTAATCCATACACACCCTCCATTTAATAACAAATTTTATTAGAAAAAGTTCATTTTTCTCATTGGGGACCACAACCATTCCCCCTTTCTTAGGTACACACTAAATAGGGCATACCCAACTACTATCGGCTATCGGATAGATTACTCCGGCATCCAACCACTTAATTATTTCCTTCTTCACGACCTCTTGCATATGTGGATTTAAGCGTCTCTGGTTCTCAATACTTGGCTTATGATCGGGCATGAGTTGGATTTTATGACAAAAAAAAACAGGAGGGATCCCAATAATGTCCGCAATAGTGCACCCAATAGCTCTTTTGAACCTTTTTAGCACTTTCACCAAACTCTCAACTCGTTGTTCATTCAGGTCTGAGGCAATGATTACTGGTAAAGTGTAACCATTTCCTAAGAATTCATACCTGACATGAGGTTGGAGAGCTTTTAGTTATAACTTTGGAGCCTCCTTTATAGATGGTTTCGCGGGTGGAGACTTGCAATTCTTCATGTCTAACTCATATTTCTTCGGTTTAAACCGAACATCACCTCGATCAAGAGCCGCGACTAATGACCTATACTCCAATCATTATAAAAATTAATTATCACTGCCGTTAATGCTTCTACACCTAGACGTTCTTCTATTTGTGTCTCAGATGACTCACCAACATTGTAGGATATATTAGATACCGATTAGGGCTCACCACTCTGTGTCATGGACCTACAAATGTTGAAGGTCACTTCCTCATTGTTCAACCAAAATTTTGTCTGCCCATTTTCCATATCTACTATGGCTATTCCCGTAGCAAGGAATGGACTCCCAAGAATAATGTGCACTTCAAAATCGACTACACAATCAAGAGTAATAAAATCTGCTGGAAATGTGAACGACTTAACTTTAACTAGCACATCGTGAAGTATCCCCATAGGCCTTTTTACTGTTCGATCGACCATCAGTAGCCGCATCGCAGTGTACTTTGGATTACCCAAACCAAACTTCTTGTAAATTGAGAGGGACATGAGATTTATGCTTGCCCCCAGATCACATAATGCTTTCGCAAAATGTAATAACCCGATTGTACAAGGAATAGTGAATGCACTCGGATCTTCTTTCTTTTGTACCAGAGATCTTGTAGCAACAGCACCATAATATTGCATTCTTTCATCATCCTCAAAAGTGACCGATCTTTTCTTTGTAACCAGATCTTTCATAAACTTGGCATAACCGGGCATTTGTTTGAAAGCTTTTACCAAATGGACATTGATAGATAGCTGCTTCATCATTGTTATAAAACACCAATATTTACCATCCTCGGTCTTTTTCACTAATCTTTTAGGAAATGGGGGTGAGGGTCTAGGCATGGGAGTTACCTTTTTAGGCACTTCAACATTATTTCCAGTGTTATCTTCCACTTCACCGCTAACCTCTACCTTTTTATCAGTATCTTTTGTCTCCTTTTTCTCATTAGGCAACATAGGTGGGTCGATGGTTTGCTTACCACCGTGAGTAGTGATTTCCATATATATATATATATATATATATATATATATAAGCATGTTTAGCTAGTCTTTTGTGAATGAGTTGGCTTGTTGTAGTCCACTTTTGAGACTTGTATTTTCATATTAGACAACTCTGTACTTATGACTCTTCCGGAAGGGATTGTATTAGATATAGATTTTTGTTTGATTCTATTTTTGTCTTATTTTTTTTATTATTCGTGTTATTTGTTTCTAGTTCTACCTTTAGACACACTATTTGTCATTCAAAGTATACATTAACTTACCTATTATTGGGTTATTGTAGTTCCATCGGGACTCAAAAAACTGTGCTGATACAGAAAGCATCTTAAAAAATTAATTAATTGGTGGGGAAAGACGTTAAACTAGTAATAGAAGAAATCAAAAATAAGGAGAAAATCCTCTAAACTATATCCCTTAATGAGGACACACCAACTACAAACTATGAATGAATACTTTAAGCCTAAGAATGATCATTTGTACCTATATCACATGAAAAAGATTGCACATAAGAGGTATTTGATAAGGACAATGAAGGTACTAAGTATTTATAAACAAAACTAAATAATAAAGTGCATATTTATCATAAGTTTTGAGTTGAATTAGAGTGAAATTTTTAGTTAAATGTAAAAACAAACTGAAGAACATATAATTAAAGAAAACCACAAATAAATATTTCTCAAGAATATATATATATATATATATATATATATAGAGAGAGAGAGAGAGAGAGAAACGTAACTGTGGAGTTTCTAAATGAATATATGTCACGTACACTCAAGAACCATTGCTAGTCCCCAAGTGAACTCTCATCATGGAAGACTACAAGAGGAAGACTTACTTAAACATACAGAGTTTAAAATTGAAAAAAGATTCATTAAACTTAAATACAATTTTTTAAGTCAAATGAAAACTTAGAATAAAATAAATTATTCAATTCTCCAAAAAACAGGTAACTTTAGTCTTTAAAACATTTAATAAAATAAATGATTAATATAGACTCCTCTACTATAGTGACTATCTACGAATCCTCTAACAGATAATGCTGGAAGTCCGGACAAGACCCATGACCTCATAACATAATTAAAAAGTAAATGAAATGCTCCGGAAGCAAGGGTGCTCTCCGTATCTAACTCAAACTCTCGGATGTATCAACGAAGTCTTGTTGATGATCCGGAATACCTATGTCTGCATCATGAGAAGATGCAGGTCGATTAGCTCAGTACGTGGAATGTATGAGCATGTAAGGAGAAATCTAAAGAATAACAAAATCTTGAACTTGATAAAAAGGAAACATAATTACCTCTTTCCAACTCAACTCAAATAATGAATAAGATACTCAACCTCAAATATTAGATATTCGACTCAATGATTCGATACTCAACGTCAAAGATATGATACTAGACTCAATGAAGCACAAATAAACTCAATGTACTATAATTAATGTACTCAACTAAAAATAATCAACTCTTGATACTTAATTTAGTATAAAACAAGTGCAATATAAAGAAAAGTTATTTCAAAAAACATGAGCTAAACTCTGTGTATATAAAAATGATATAACACAACTCTGAAATGTATATGAAACTACAATTAACTAATGTATATATAAATACAATAGCTTGTATGAGAGTTTATCTAACCGACAACCATCACTTAAGATCTACAGTGATGATACAATGATCTACCTCACGATGCCATCTAGAGTGATGATAAAATGATCTAACTCACGATGCCAACACATCCTATACCCGACAAAAAGTGTAATATCTAACCTGCCTAAATGATCACTAGTCTATGTGAAAAGAGTTCATCTAAAAAGTATGGCCCTTCTCTACCCATGATGGGCTACATGGTTTATGGGGGCTGTGTGTTGTCTGAACTCTCCCCCATATCTGTACTCAATTCTACTCCCAAAATATACTAGCTCTTATGTTTTACAAACATATCTTTTCTGTGATTTGAGATTAGTGCTCAAAACTTTGCTTAAAGGATATCTTAGAAATCTCAGTTTCCTCTCTTGCTTTATTTAGAAAGTGAGTATTCTTTTCCAAAACTAGCTCGAAAGCTCTTTGGAAATCTCAGTTTCCATTCTTATCTAAATGTGAATTTTTTTTGAATCTCTTTGGGAATACTTATTCTCATATACTTCTTTGAAGAACTGACTTCAATCTTTACTCTTTACTCAAGTTGAATTGTAAGTCTTAAAACAAAGTTAAAACATTTGTGAAATACTTTTGAAAAGTTTATGAACTTTACTTTTACTTGCTCTTAACTTCTAGACTTGACTCTTAACTTCCCTTGAATTGAAGTATGGATTCAAGGTTCATGATCTCATGTTTATGGATGATTTCATGATTTTCAACTTGGAGGGTTCATGCAGAATTATGAGCATGATCTACTCAACTTAAGAGCTCAACGGTACTTCTCATCTCAAGATTATTCGACTTATAGGGTTCGTGCGAAATTATGGGCATGAACAATTAAAATCAAAGGGATTCATGGTTAACATGTAATAGTACCATGATTAAAATATATAATCTCAAAAAAAGGAATAAGGAACTCAACACTCAAGATTTAGAACTTTGAGATACTACTCCTCTGAGTAATACTCAGTTTATGGAATTCTTGCGGAAGTTATGGGCATGAACAGCTCGACTCGAATGTGTAAGTAACTTGATGGAACTCATGTATAAAAATATTCTCATTCTTTTACACTTCCTCAAAACTTAATTCAAATCAATAGATGACCTCAAAGGCTTCACACTAGAACTCAAAAGACTTTCTTCAGCTCTACTCTTAACTCTCTTTTGAATGTGAATTATGAATTGAATAATTTATTTTCATGACATAGAAGATATCATGATGAAAAGGTATACTCATGAATAAATTCTTTTCATCCTCATTCGAACTTACTTGAGTCTTGAAACAAGTTACTAGAAGTTGTAGAAGACTCCTCAAAAAGACTCGAAGGGACTCTCTCAAAAGGTTCGGAAGAACTTCTCAAAACTCAATCTTAACTTTACCTTGAATTTTAGTTATTATTTCAAGGTTATGATTCATGTTATGAATAATATCTAAGTGGAAGTAGTTTAAAGTGTTAAAAATCAAAAGGAGTGAAGATACATTTTAAATGAGCTCAAATGGGACAACCGATGGACTAGGAGTGGGGGAAGGCGACCCTGGCACATTACGGGCTCGTGGAAACAGCCCCTATCATAAGATGTTGAATTTGGGCGCACAGAAGGCGCGCCACCCCAGCCAACTGGGCACGCCGCGCCAGCATCCGCCTCTAATTTTCTTACCCTAAATCACTTTTAATTGATTTCTTTTCACAATTTTTCCTTATATTCAATTACTCAACCTAATTAAACACTAATAAACTCAAAACAACACTCCAAAAAATCACTTTTACCTCAAGAAATCATCAAACCCAACAAGACAAGATCTACGATGAACCTTAAGAGCACTTATCAAGAACTTAAATTCTTGAACAGTTTAAGAATGAAATTATGCTAAAAAAACATGTTTGGCGTGTGGGTGGATAAAACCAACACTAAGGAATCTTACATACCTTAGGGATTATACCCTTGGCAAAATTCCGCACCAAGACGCAAGAATCTCGACGAACACTTCATCCTTTTCTATTTTCTCCTCTTGTCTCTTCTTGAACTCTCAACTAAAATACTAGGAGTATATTGGGATTAGAAAACTTAACCTAAAAGGATTAGAACACTAAAATATTACAACAAAATGAATTAAATCTGATTGGGTAAGGAAAAGAACAAAATACCCCTTATATTTTTGGTAACTTTCCTTAACTCGATAGCCTAACTTCAAAATATCATATTTCACTCATCCGAATTCCAAAATTAGCAAACCCAGCGTCCTTGGAAATATAATTCAAAGATATTTCATATGGTTTCTTGTAGATCACTTAACTCATCGTATGGAAAGATTTATTATCGTTTGAAAATGACCCAAAACTCATACAAAACATAACTCTCAAAATTTAAGATTTTCTATTTCCAATTAAGTTCTTTTTGGAATTCTTTGTTCTAAATATAGTGAATGAATCTTAATACTTAAGAAACTTTTAATTCCTAGGTAAAATCTCACTCACTACGATGAACAATTTGAGTCTTAGTTTAAAAAAATTCTGCGGTGTTATAGTATACACCATTGGGTTCATAAAATCTAGAATGATAAAATCATTAAAGGTCAAGACAAATATTTTATTGAAATATAGAATCATTGAAGGTCTAGACAAATATGATTCATAAATTACGCAATTTTTGTAACCTAACTTTTTATTAATATTCAAAAAGTTTGAAGGTATTTTTTAGGAAGAAAATATATGATACAAAAATCATATCATATTATCTATTCATATAAAAGAGAACCTTAGGTCCTCCTAAGTAGCGCCACCACAAACAAGAATTTTCTTTAAAGTTTATTTATTTTTAGAACTATCCTTCCTCTTTCATGAAAAAATGTGACTTATGAAAAATTTCGATTTTAATAAAGAGTTGCGACTTTCATGAAAATTTGTGACTTTAATGAAGAGTTGCAAATATTATGAAAAGTTGTGAATTTTATGAAAAGTTGAGACTTTATGAAAAGTTGCTACTTTCATGAAAGGTTGTGATCTTTCCAAAGGGTTTCAACTTTTCCAAATAGTTGTAACCTTTATGATTAGGCACAATAAATATTTGTTCACACTGTCATTTTTTGTCAATATATAATGGGATTTTCTCTTTTTAGTATAAGACAACAAAAATTCTGATCTTCTTCTTCTACATTCACAAAATTAAATATTTGTTAACGTTTCTCCTGTTGAGTGTCATACTAACACCACTAATTTTGTATCAATAAGTTGGTCAATAAAATCATCCATCATTAGAGGATGTAATTCTTGAAATCTCTGGCATTGAAGGGAATAGCTTTCTTAAGAACATTGTGCATTCAATGGACTCAATTTTTTCCTTATTATTCCTTTCTATGTTTTATATATCCTGGTAAATTTTAGACTCATTAATTTATAGTTATGATATTAATTATTGTTTTTGAATATATATTTTAAAGTGTGATGTTTTTGTAAAGTTATTGTCTTCGGTTTTATTGAACGTATACTCAGTTCCAAGAGTTCATGTTTTGATATTCTATATTAAATTCAATAACTTAAAAGTACTATACATGAGCTTACATATTATCTATTTTTACATTGATAAGAAATTTCTCACTTATCAATTTAAGAAATTCATAATTCAAGTTCAAAAGTTATTATTGCTTTCATGTTCAAGCGTAATTTCTTTTTTTGAATATGTTAACAAATTTTTAAATGTTCTCCAAAGACATATATCACAATTGTATAATATATGCAACTTTAATGTGTCTTTTTATTACGAAATGTCTTTGTTAATATATTCCAATTTACTTATTTATTTTCATTTTAATGTAGATTAAAGACCCAATGATTTACTATTTTGTGAATAATTCATTCAATATAGGTGTTTGAGTTATGTTATAAGGACAAATAATCAAATTTATGTCGAAATGTTGTTAATATTTCTAAGAACGTATTTTTACATGTTTTTAATGTATGGATATTGTATAAACATTATTTGTAAGTTCATCGCAATTATTATTTATGATCGAGCGAAGCACGATCAAATTAGCAAATTACTCTATATATATGTGTACATATATATATATATATATGTATGTATATATATATATATATATGTATGTATACATATATATATATATATATGTATGTATGTATGTATGTATGTATGCATGTATGTATGTATATAGCAGAATCCTAGGCCCTCCAAGAAGGCGCCACCACAAACAAAGATTCTCATTAAAATATTTTATTTCCAAAATTAGCCTCCGCTTTCATGAAAAGTTATGAATTTTATGAAAATTTGTAACTTTTTCCATGAAAAGTTGTGACTTTTATGAATAGTTGTGACTTTTATAACATGTTGTGACCTTTTTGAAGGGTTGTAACTTTTTCGTAGAGTTGTGACCTTTTGATAAGTATGTCATGTACGAGACTAGACCCTGGATGAGGCTGACACCCAATGTCCGTTGTTGGACTTGAGCGAACCCTTGGTCTAGATTACATAAGTTAGCAGAAGACTCAAAACATTAATACAAAGATTAAGATGCTAGCTAACTCAACTTGTTGGAACCGAAATCATAATGTTTTAAAAACAATTATTTACCTTAGCCAAAATGCCAAGTCAAATCTGAAAATATTTTAATAACAAAATTATGACAAACAAACTTACATTTGACTGATTATCTATGAAGCCTCTAATAACAAAGATGGATTTTGGGTCAGACCCCTCAAAATCCTAATCACTAAACTAGAAAGGAATGAAAATGGATCCTATGTAAAGCAAGGAGGCTCACCAATTGACTCTGAACTGCTCACAGGATCAACGGTGCGTCGAAATGTCAATTCTAGTTACCTATGTATGCATCATGATACAATGCAGGACAACTCACATCAATACACCGAATGTACGATTATGCGAGTTTAAATGCTAAAACAACTTAAGCTTGAAAAGGAGTATGAAGGAACACTTACCTTGGCTCTACTCACTTATGAATAAATAACTCATTATAAGTAACTCATTTCATTATATAGAAGTTTAAAGACATGAGCAGTATAAACAATAGTTGCTTAAAACATGGTTTTAAACTCTGTGTATGCAGAAATACAATTAATTCTGAGATATATGTAAAAATATAAAATAATCTAATGTAAACTCATAATCTTAACAATAGAAAAAATATATCACGTTTTCTCTCAAAGTCTACTCGTGCAATGCATGAACGAAGTCCCATGCCCCAATTTGTATTAAGCAGAACCTCTTGAGGAACCATGAAACTACTAATATGAGAGTTTCTATAATTGACAGCCATCACTTAATAGTTATAATGATGATACAACATTTTACCTCACGCTTCCAAGGACCATCCTTACTTTGCCAGAATATAGGACCTAAACTGCCTAACGGATCCACTAGTAAACTTTGAAAAGGATTCATCAGAAAAGTATTCCCATGATAGCTACATGGTTTTCATGGAGACTTGAGTTAATATGAAACTAGCGTCCCCACATCGATTCTCAATACTAATCCCAAAATATACTTATCTTGTATGTTTTGAAAACAACCTTTTCTTGTGATTTAAGAATAGTGATCAAAAACATATATCAAAGGCTATATTAGAAATCTTATTTTCCCTAGTTACTTCATTTTATAAAGCTATAACTCTTTTCTGAAAAGTAGCCCAAAGGCTCTTTGGAAAACACAACTTCCTTGCTTGTTTAAATGTGTAAGCATTTTAAAATCTCTTTCGGGATTTTTAGTCCCCCTACACTTTTGAAGGAAAGAACTTTTACTTAACTCTTTAGTCTTTAGTCTTTACTAAGCTTGAAACATGAGTCGGGAAATACTTAGTTCCCTTATATTTATTTGAAGGAAAGACTTAGACTTCTACTCATTCTTTAACTTGAAACTTGAGCCTTAAAACGAAATGTTGACCAACACGAAGTTAATATGTTTGGTAAAGACTCTTGGAAACTTTTAAAAGCATGTTTTGAATTGCTTCTTAAGTTTTATACTTGACTCCTAATTTATTTTTTCTTTGATCTCAACTTTCCTTGAATTGGATGATAAATTTAAGGTTCATGATCTCATGTTTATGGATGATTTCATGACGTTAGACGTACCGTATAGTGTTGGAATCAACTAGGAAATATGGGTACATCACTTAGGAACTAGTACAAAAATATGGGGAATAAATGGGGTGAACTGGCGTCCTTGACACTCTGCGAGGCGTGGATCACCAGGCTTCAAACTTCAGAGGCCAAGTTGGGGAGCTCAAGCTGGCGCGCCTCCCCAAGGCCCTTTTGATAGAGACTGTCTTGTGGAGCAACGGGAGCCGTGTTTTAACTTTTCTTCTCTGTTTTTTCATCTCTTAAACTTCTAAAATTTCATGGATCATTTCACAAAAAATTAGAATCACTAATGCTCTCAACACCCAATAGAGTAGATTCTAAAAACGACCCAGAAGCACGAATCAGTTCAACTCTAGTCATGCAACAACTCAACCAACAAGAATTCAAACATTGTTCTTCAAGAACTTCAATGTTCATCATACAATCAAATCAAAACTCGTTGAATTAAACAAATTAGTGTGTGGATGAAATAACCCAACACATAAGTATCTCACATACCTTTTAAGGGATCACCCTAGATGAATTCAACAAGTCAATAGTCGATGATCTTGAACGTTCTTGCTTCCTTTTTTTCCTTTCTCCTCTTTTCTCCTTTTTTCTCCTCTTCTTTTCTCTTCTCTCAAAGTCGTAACTTGTTTTCTAAAAGTGTGAACTGAATAAAATAAGTTTAGACCCCAATTTTAACTTATAAACGAAATAAAACAATTGGGTAAGAAAAAGACATATCTCACTCAGACAAAATTGGGTAAGAAAAAGACAACTTTGCCCTTCTCAAATCCATATTAGACTATCCTTAATCAAATAACCCAACTTTTGAAAGACATATCTTACTCAGACAAAATTGAAATCATGCAAAACCAGCGTCGTTGGAAAGATCTCTCCAAGGGATTTTCAACCATATCAAGAAACACCTCTAATTCATCCTAAACTAGATGTTATGACCATTTTAAGTTGACCAAAAACTCACTTTTTCCTATCTTAAGAAAATATCCAGATTTTAATTCTTCCCAAAACCTACTATTTCAACTTCTAGGCTTCTTCTTAGCTATCTTAATTTGCAAAATGTTACACAATAATAATAATTTTAGACTACCCTTTGTTGTTTATGAACAGAGGACTACATTGTGGATTTAGTGGGTTCAATTTTTTTCATTATGCTTCATTCTATTGTTGCATATCCTGATTTATTTTTTTACAATCATTAGTTTATGCTTATATTATTAAATGTTTTATTTGAATATATGATTTAAACTTTGTTGTTTATGTTTATTCAAAGTTATTGTTATAAGTATTGATTAGTACATATTAAATAACAATTGTTAAATTGAATATTCCAGCAAAATTTCTCTACTGAAATTTTTCAAAGTGTATCAAAGAAGCCCGTACAAATCTCAAATTTCTTCATCAACAACGTTATTCATTCACAAACAACGATGTGATTTTGTGTTCTTCAGAAAATCCTCTGAGAGTTAATAACTTTGCATGCCCATATTTTCTGGCTTTTTTATTGTTGTCTATTTTCATTAAATTTTTATCGGTGGATATTATGAGTACTTTAAGTATTGAAAATTGATTGAAGTGCTAGTCAATTTTGTTGAGGTATATTATTTCAAAACATAGAAACTTTTCTAGTTAGAATAATTTGTTATCATCAATGGGTATCTCATAGTTTACTCTCTTTTATGTGTTTTTTCTTGCTCTTTTGTTTTTTTCCTTACAATTGTAATGATAATTTTTAGTTTGGTATGTATAAAATCTAACTAAGACAAGGATCTGCGTCCTTTTAATTTTTTTCCTTTATCATTTGGCTCTTCTAAATTGTTTTGGCGTAATTTATAACTATTTTAGCCAATATTAATTTAAAGAATATGAAATAAAACGTACTCTAAATAAAAGTAATATCTTAAGCATCAAAAGACATGTCTATTAAAATAGATTTTTTGTTCTTCATGTCCTAAGCCAATGCTGAGTGTTTGAATTCTCTACGTTTAGACTCATTTAGAATGTTCAAGAATTTTTCTTTGACATGAGTGTAAAATCCAAAATTATAATCTAATCTATGTGTACTTTCATAATGTAAAAATCATACATAATTATTCAGAAAGATTCGTTTAATTTCATTGATGAAGCATCCAAAAAGGTCTTCCGCAGTTTACTAAAGAATGAATTTCTATAAGGGTAACAATAGTATTTTGTTGTTGTACCAAATATATTTTTCTCCTTGCAATTTTTTTTGGTAGAATAAAAAAGTTATAATAACAAAACATGGTGAACATTTGACCTTATAAAAGTAGAGTTTTCTAAAAGTATTCATGTTGTTGCGATGTATATTCTATACCGGTCTTAATCATTTATAACTAATATTGATTATAAAAAACATTCACATAAATTATTTTACACAAAGAGTTATGATAGCTATAAATTATCAGAATCTATATTTTTCAAGTATAAAGAAAATGAATAATTGATGTTTAATAGTTATAGTAAAACATGACTTAATTTTAACAAGACAATTATATATTCAAACATATAATCTGATAAATTATGTAAAAAATTAAGATAATTAGATATCAAGATTTTTTTAATCATTAATTATATATATATAATTTTTGAGATATGTGATAATGTCAAATCATTTAATATCTCTACAAATGTTCTAGAACCCAAAAAAATTTGCTTTTTGTCCCTTATAATAGTTGATTATTGGTAATGTTGTTCAAAAGGTGAGAGATTTTCACTCGGGAAAATTAACTAGTATATATATATAAATATAAAAGAAAATAATCAACCCGATGACATGACACATTTACAAGCCAGGGATTCTTTTTTATTTATTGGAAAGAGAAAACTACCCTTCCTTTTCCTCTCGCACCACACCAGCCTCACTCAAGTGTCACTTCGCTTCATACCTTGGACACCTACTAACTCTTCGCAAACGCCGTGCCTTTTACCAAAAGCCACCACCATAAATAAACTCAATAGTCACCACCTATTCTTCTTACCCAACTACTTCCTTTTCCGACTTTATCTCCCTCTTCATGCCCACCATCTTGCATGGACTTCCTTCCTTCTTCTACGAAAAAAATTCACGCTCCACAACCATATGCCATTAATTATGTATTCTCCTCACTCAGCTTCCTCCCGCACCATCTTCCCAACAATATTGCATACTTAACAATCTAATAATTGCTATATATTCAGACATCACAATAATACATAACTTAGGATAAAAAAGAGACCTTTGCGACAACACTTTTTTCTTCCCACCAAGAAGTTTGTTGACGTTGAAGCTATCAATGTCATAGAAGACTCCACCGCAACAACAGAACCAATTGCAATCAATGGTATTTCAGGGCTCTCACTCTCTATCTTTAAATTTGGCACCACTGAGCCATAATTTCTCCTGATGGTCAGTCTTTATCATTGTATGTTCATATTGTTAGTCTCATTCTTGTCAGCAAAAATAACTACAGTGCTATGATGCGTACTTTTGAAATTCACCCATTAGTAGATTCGTGGTTTAGTGATTAATTTATATAACCTGCTAGGTATTGTTTCCGATGAATTTTTTTTTCATATCATTAGAATCAATTGCATTGAATACAAATTTTACAAAGTTTGTTTTTTTCCTTTTTTTCAACAAACCCGTGCCCCCACAAATGTGTACTGCCTACACTGTCCTCCCATGTCTTTAACCTATTCCCAACTCCATTGAAAATTCCTACCAACTATCCAAATCGTGAACTTTACACTAACTATATAAATTCCCATGGCCTCCCCATTTTCCCCTGATTTTTCTAACCTGTTTATTCTTACCAACTTCCATTTAACATATTTTTCTACTGGAAAAACAAATTTAAAAAGCACACCGTTTTAAAGATGCACATTTGTTTTCTTTACTATTTGAATTAACCCTCAAGTCCAGCTTGGTAATACAAATATCTGATGATTAGAACGTTAGTTCCATTTGCGGCTATAGTCGACTGGCCACTAATCATGGAAATTTTAGACAAAACGGTCATTAAAAAAATATTGACCACTTGCTGTCAAAAATATATCAGCAAACCTTGGTTGCTGCACTGTTTTCCTACTATACATTCTAACTGAACACCGTGAAATTATGTGATACACTTATATTCTACAGTTAGAGACACATGGATATATATAGAGATTCAGACTGTAGCTTCACTTCTCCAACTTCAACATAGAGGACTTGATATATGCCTCAACCGTTAATTTATCGATTGTCATTCAATGTTCATCTGCCCCAACTTTTGCTGCTATGCAAAACGCCACTGCCCAAGCCTACACTATACCCAGGCATGCTCCCCTAACCAAATACTATGTATTTGCACCATTTCTTCATGTTCTAAACAACCAATGTATCATATGTTACTACCAACCAATGTACATACCATTAATAGATGATTTAACTCCTATTAAGCAGCTGTAATGCTTAATGCGTATAAATACCTTACTTCCAGCTCCAAAGTGGGAGTTTTTTTCTGCCTCTAATCGACCTTGCCCCTCAAGTGAATGAACATATTATTGATATGGAGTATGTACATAATTTGTCAAACAAATGTTTGAATTAACTATCTATCCTTTAATTATATCCTCTCATTTTAAAAAAATTCAGCCCTTTTCTGATTTATTTCCCCTACATCATATTTTATGTATCGGTAATAATAAGTGCCTTTATCAATGAAATAGTTTCTTGATCCATATTTTGATAGTATTATGGAAAAGAAAAATCAAAGCAATAAAACATGTCTTATTTCTCTCATTTGTGATTTCTTCTTATTTTTAAGTCAACAATTAGCATGGGATACATCTTTGTCAGTCAAAGAGGTTCACACTATCTATTTTCAATAACATTCGGTTGATAGCAAGCTAAGGGAAGTTCTGTGAAGTTTTCAATTGTTAGCTCAATAAGAAGAAAACTATCTCCAGCAACGCTTGCTAAGGATCATCTAGATTTTATGCATTCCCCTTTGTATTAACTTTCCTTACTTTTTTCCCAGGTAAGTCTCCCACTACCCTTTAAGATGACATCTACCATCATCCTAATGATCCCCCACCATGTCAGTACTTAAATAGAAAAGTAATGATGCACCTCTACTTTAACATTAGACCATTTACATTTGTGAAAGAGTTGTTCGGGCATGTAACTCGACATACAAATGAGGATTCCTGGCGAAGAAGGACTGTGACTGCCGCTGAATATAATTGCAGTTCATGTTCTACACGCCAAAGCCAATCCAAAAATGGTGAATATTTTACAGTACATGCATTGGAGGTAAGTAGTGTATACAATTAGAATCAATATAACGATCAGGGGAATACATCAAGAAGGTGATATGTAAAATGGTTGGAGATGCGAGAGACCAGTGGTAAAATCAAATTTAAGTGCAAGAAGAAACTTAACCACTAAGACAAGAATGAAAAAGAAATAGGGGTTGGTATGTAAGCTTATAAAAACAGGAGATAAGGGGAATAGTTTTATACCAAATGATTTCACTTGTACTTCATATATGGTAGAAAAACTTAACTACTTAATGTCTATTCACTTAGTAGTTGGTGTGGTCTTCTTTATTTGTTGATGTGCAAATATATTTTTCTACTAGAATAGCTTAAAACTATTACTTCATCAATGCAATCAAGTGAATTTTTGCTTATGATGAATAGGTACGCAGTTTTCTATTCAGGAATCTGAAACTTTGAGTTGTTTCATTTGGATTGAAAAAACTCAAAGCTACATACGGAAATACCATTACCTCTTCAAACACTACAAACAATGTCCAACCAAGTTAAGGTCAACATTTGAAGCTTGATATTGATATTGGTAGTAAATATTATAGTTCTTATTAGGCTAGCAATGATAGACAAGATTGATGTAGTCCATTGATTTATGTGGATAAGAATGGTACAACATATGCATCTTTCAATTAATTCTCCATCCTGAAATGTTGCGAGGTACAAAGAGAAACCACACTACATTTCTATAAGAAGTAATAGCAATCTGCATATATTGTACCCCTCTAATCCACGCAAACCAACGGACTACATCAATATTCTCTATCATAGCTAGCCTCATTAGATTTATAATATTTACTACCGATATATATATATCAAGTTGCACATTTTGACCTTTCTTGGTTGCAAATTGTTTGTAGTGTTTGTAGAGGTAGTAGTATCTCTGTCTCGAGCTCTGAGTATCTTCAATCCGCATGATACAACGTAATGTTTTTGATTCCTCAATAGACAACTACATACCTATTCATTATAAGCACAACATGAGTTGATTGTATTGAAGAAGTAATTGTTTCAAGCTATTCCAGTAGTAAAAACTATTTGCACACCTATAAATAAAGGAGACCACACCAATTACTAAAGGAAACCCAGTAAGTTGTTAAGCATTACTACCATGTACACTGAAGTGCAAGTGAATTCATTCGGTGTTGAACTATTCCCCATATCTCGTGTTTTTATAAGCTTATATGCAAACCCCTATTTCTTTTTCCTTCTTGTCTTAGCGGTAAAGTTTTTTCTTGTGCTTAAATTTGACTCTACCACTGGTCTCTCGCATGTCCAATCATTTTCCATATCATCTTCTTGATGTTTTTCACTTATCATTCGGTAGGTTAGTATTTAATATTTGTTATATTGATTGGAATGTATAAATTACTACCTGCAATGCATATATTGTAACATATTCATCATTTGTTGGATTGGCTTTGGAGTGTAAAACTCGAATTTCTATTACATTCAATGGCAGTTACATTCCATCTCCACTTAAAATATTATCTTCATCGCTTTCATCACTAAGAAAATTCATTAAATTAGATGATCCAACATTGTTAGAAAATTGAAATTTTTGAACAATTGGATGACCACAAGTAATATTTTTATTTTCCAATTATTCTACAATGGAACTTTGATGAATCCATGACTTTATTCCTCTATTTCTCTTTTTGCCCTTCTTCTCAGACTTCCTAGCACAACCAATCCATTCATCATTTTGATCAGAGTTAAGGTACAAATCTGAAATACCAACATTTTACTCATCAACCCTACTTATATTGAGAGTAGAATTATGCTTTGTTGATTTATTACAAATCATTCTAACCATTTTATTTCTGCTAGAGCTCATATTAGTATGAACTAAGTAAATATTAGGCAAAACAAATGTAAAAAAGGAAAAGTGAGAGTTGAACTTGCGTGTCTCGCTACTTTGGTTTGTATAACTTTTTGGCTGGTACTTTTCCATAACACAAGGATAGTAAAAGGTTTGTGAATTTCTAGCTAGTTTATGGTCACTACTTAACATAATAGAAATATTAATCATATGTAAATTGAACAAAAAAAAGGAAAATAATATGTATAATATCTTTAAAGGATTTCCACAGAAGTAAACATTCATTTTTAGCGATATTCCTTTTTAGTGAAGATTAAAAAAAAGGAGTTTATGAAATCATATATATTCTTATCTTATTTACCTTTTTAAGTTAGATAAATAAAGTATAAGAGTTCATGAAATCATCCATATATTTATTTGATTAACCTTTTTAGGCTAGAGAAATAAATAAATAAGAATTTAAAATATCACATGTACCCTAATTTTATTTTGCTTTTTGGATTAGATAAATGAAAGGATAAAAGTTTATGAATTAATTCATCTGCATACCTAATTAATATATTTAATCATTCATATCATTATCTGATTTACCTTTTAAGGTCTGATATAATAAAAAATAAAATATTATTAAATCATCCATATTGTTATCTAGTTTACCACTATATGGAAGATAAATTAAAGGATAAGTTTTTATGAAAAGTATCATTACATGTAAGCATCAAACAATGAAGAAAATAATCATATTCGTTTATACTTACGAATAAATTTTTGTATAATATATTTTCTTTCTAAAAAACACTACCAAACATCTTGAATTTTAATATTAAGATGGTTTAAAAATATTCATATGAGTTTTGACTCATAGTTGTCTGGTGCTTCAATGATTTTTTTTCATTGTAGAGTCTAATGAGCACAATGGTGTATATCGGCTGAGAAATTATCAACTGAGACATGATATATATATATCTATATCTTCTTACAGTTCTAAAATACATGATCAAGTATATAGCCCTACATATAACTTTATTAAACATAACTTCACATATGCATCCTCTACAAATATGATTTAAAAAAGTAAAATCGCGTATATACATTTTTGCTTAAGAAATATTTATTTATGGTCTTTCACTACAATATTCCTCAGTTCATATTTAATTCTAATTAACCTTTTGTTACTTGAAATTCCTTCAATAAAGTCACTTTTTAACAAATCCAAATCAAATCAATGAAAATCTTCCTCTCTCAATATTTTTCTCTCTGACTCAAGGAAGAAGAAAGCGAAGTGAGAGCTAGGATTTATATTCACGGCGTTTTATTCATATAATTTCTTGGGAAATCTTACTAAAGGTATTGTGATACTTTATCTTGGGTAGCTTTCATCTTAGAGTCCATTCAAAGTAAAATTTCAAAGTGTTCAAGTTCATGAAAAACCTAGGGTTTTACTCCAAACAATTTCAAAGGGTTATTCATGTCAAATTATGATTGTATTGGTGTTTGATTTATGATTTATGATGAAAATATTCTATGAACCGATTATTTATCTCAATTTCTAAATTGTGCCTTTGTGAAGTTGGATTGTGGATTATGTAAGCTTATGATTGGAATATGTCTAAATTGTTTTGGTTTATTGAATTATGTCACTATCTAAGCCTTATTTATGGCGAATTGTTGGTTTATTGAAGATTTGAGATTCATTACCTTGAAGCGAAGTTATAACTAGATTATATGTTGAAGTAGAATGTGTTTGAGTATATATTGATCCATTTGAAATGTGGAAGTGTTTACTTTCTAACTATGTGAATGTGAATTCAATGAAGTTAAGGTGATCATTCCTTAAAGGTAGTTGTGTTATTATTGAAAGACCGTTTCTCAATTTTACATCGATGAATGATGATGATGGAGCGTGAAGTGTCGTCTATTACAGATTGGATATCTTAAATTGATAGGCTTAGTCATCTGATTTTTTGTATAATGTATATATCTTGACTCATGTCTTAATGTCTTGAATTGGTAGTCCTAATGTTAGTAGCCTTCAATGAATGAATGAATGAACAATGAGGTATCCTAGATTATGTCTTAAATCGGTAGATCTATTGTTGGTAGCCCTTCATGATGATAGGACCTAATGTGATGCTTAACCTTGAAATGAGAGTGTTAATGGTGGTGGCCCTTTCTTTTGTGAAATGATGAACCTTGAAACAGTAAACCTAATGGTGGTGGACTTTTCTATGGAAGTCAATGAGCTATCCTTGTAATGTGCCTCGGAACAGTAAGCCTGATGTTGGTGGCCCTCTCAAGTGAGATAATGTAAGATATTGAAAATACTCTATGGGAATGTAGGCTAAGCACTGAAAGGATAAGGTAAGATGGAAGTTCTCCTACGTTAGGTCGGATTTAATGAGTGTCTTACTTATCTGTTAACTATGTTCCCACATAGGTTTAGCTAGTGGATCAACTTAAGCTAAAGTTTATGGTGCTACCTTTGGTATTAGACCACATCTTTATGGTGTGGGGTTATATGACACCGGACACCATGATCTAGTTCTCGTGGTCTATGTTAGATAAACGTTTATTCACATCATGTGAGATGTGCATAATGGTTTCTTAAAAAGTTATATGATACGTGGGTGGTATTATGGGATGTTATCCATGCATTGCATGAGTAGGCTTTAAGATTTTCATAGTTAGTTCTCCAAGTCTAAATGAGTAATGTGTGAAAGTCTACTAAATAAAGTCATTGAATGATTTTGACTCTATACTTCTTAATGTTATATGCATGCTATACTTGTGTCATCTTATGAGTTATTTTTCCTTGTCATTCTTTATAAATTTTTATGTCTCTTATGCGTAGATATGGTGTAAAGGTGAAAAAGGAATAATACTAAGTTCACTTTCGGTATGATCTAAAAGAGTTTTAATTCCACACTGTTTTCCGTATATCAAATATTATGAATACTATGAGACTTGTATGAGATCTTTCGGGCCGAGTACGCCGTGTCGCATCCAGGTCCTACACTTTGGTCATGACACTAACGTTTTACGGTTCGAGGTGATTATTTCCAGGTAACGAGTAATGTTTTGGGTTTAAGGCCCAGATGCTATCAATGTGGTTTTGAGACTTTAACACCTTAGATTTTTTTTCAAACTAAGACTTGAGTCGTTAGTTGTCGTGAATGAGATTTAACCAAGGAATTAAATGTTTCTGAAGTATTAAAGTCATTTCACTATATTTATCACCACTGAGTTCAAAAAAAATTAAATCTGAAATTTTGCAAGAAAAGGTAAAGTTTGTGTCACCTAAAAATGACCATAAATCCTAGAAAAACATGAGTTAGGTGTTATACAAAATATCATAGGAAATATATTTGAATTATCTTTTCAACGCAGCTGAGTATGCTAATTTTCGAGTTCAAATGAGTGAGATGTGATGTTTAGAAGTTAGACTGTCTAGCTAAGGAAAGTTAGCTTAAAATAGTAAGGGATATTTTACTCCTTTCTATTCCCAATAAGATTTAATTCATTTTTGGTTATATTTTAGGGTTATAATCCTTTTAGATTCAATTTTATAATTCTAATATACACCTAGGGTTTAGTTGAGAGTTCAAGAAGAGACGAGAAGAGAAAAGAAGAGAAAAGAGTAGAAAAGAGGAAAGGATGAAGGCGTTCGTCGACAGTCTTGAGGTTAGTTGTGAATTTTTCAATGGGTTTAATCCCGTAAGATATGTAAGCTTTCATAGTAGTGGGTTGTTCACCCTCACGCAAATCATGTCATTTTTAGCGCAATTTCATTCTTAAAGTTTAAAGATTACAGTTCTTGATAAGTATTCTTAAAGTTTCATTATGTTTTGATGTAACATTCTACTTGGGTCAACTTTAAAAGATCATATATCTTAGAATATTAGAGTTATGTGAGCCATAACCTATACAATTAACGGTAATTTAATCTACTTTCTAATGCCACCAACTTCCTGTCAATCCAATTTCTGAGTAAAAAGTTATGAATATTTTAGTAACTTCTTTTTGAATGTATGATTTAAACTTTGTTGTTTATATTTATTCAAAGTTATTGTTATAAGTATTGGTTAGTACATATTAAATAACAATTGTTAATTGAATATTCCAGCAAGTTTTCTCCACTGAAATTGTTGAAAGTTCATTAAAGAAGCCCTTACAAATCTCAAATTTCTTCATCAACAACGTTATTCATTCACAAATAACGATGTGATTTTTTGTTCTTTAGAAAATCCTATGAGAGTTAATAACTTTGCATGCCCATATTTCTAGTTTTTATGTTGTCTATTTTTATTAAATTTTATTGTTAGATTTTATGAGTACTTTAAGGATTAAAATTAATTGAAGTGTTCGTCAATTTTTTGAGGCATATTATTTCAAACCCTAGGAACTTTGCTAGTTAGAATAAACTGTCATCATCATTGGTTATCTCATAGTTTACTCCCTTAAATGAGTTTTTTATGGCTCTTTTCTTATTTCTTTACTGTTGTAATGATTATTTTTTGTTTGGTATGTATATAATCTCACTACGACAATGTCACGACCCAAATTGGGCCGCGACTGGCACCCACACTTACCCTCCTATGTGAGCGAACCAACCAATCTAAACCTTAACATTTCAATATAATATCAACAGAAAGTAATGCGGAAGACTTAAACTCATTAATAAAAACCAATTCAATAACTTCTAAAAACTCAAAAACATTTATTATCCCCAAAATCTGGAAGTCATCATCACAAGAACATCTACTTCGAATTACTAAATCTAAGAGTATCTAAGACGCTAAAATACATAAACAGCTAGTCCATGCCGGAACTTCAAGACATCAAGACATGAAGAAGAAGGTCCAGTCCAAGCTAGAAGATTTAGCTCACCCTAAAATCCGGAGTAATGAAGACTGGCTAGAGTTGCGGTTGAGTTGAAGACGATGGCACGTTTGCTGAACTACACAAATAACAAAGAAGAAAACATAAAAGTAGGGGGTCAGTACAAACACAAGTACTGAGTAGGTATCATCGGCCAACTCAAAATAGAAAATAGTATAGATCAGATAACATCATAAAATCAACTAATATCCTTAGCATGCAGCATTTACAGTTACCATAACCCTTGGTTACAACACCAAGCACATCAATGAGGACTCACGCCTCCTCATCATACTCATTTGGGAATTAGGTTTATTAGATTGAATATATTATCATCTTTCAAGATTCATTATCTTTATTCCCCTCGTGTCGGTACGTGACACTCCGCTCCTCATATACTATCCTGGTGTCGGAACGTGACACTCTGATCCTCATTCTATCCTGGTCTCGGAACATGACACCCGATCTATATTCTATCCTGGTGCCGGAACGTGGCACCCGATCCATATACTATCCTGGTGTCGGAACGTGACACTCCGATCCTCATATACTATCCTGGTACCGGAACGTGGCACCCGATCCATATTCTATCCTAGTACCGGAACGTGGCACCCCATCCATATACTATCCTGGTGTTGGAACGTGACACTCCAATCCTCATATACTATCCTGGTACCGGAACGTGGCACCCGATCCATATTCTATCCTGGTATCGGAACGTGGCACCTGATCCCCTTATCTCACTACTTTCGTTCATCAAGCCTTGTTTTACACTGAGGCATCATCATTAACAAAGTAGATTAGGGTTTCTTTTTTAAGATTTAAGATTCAATAGCTTCATCATGCTTATTTCATCACAATTATATAACCACAACATGCAAACACACAATTAAGCATATAGAAGGGTTTACAACACTACCCAATACATATCATTCGCTATTAAGAGTTTACTACGAATAGTGTATAAAAACCATAACCTACCTCCACCGAAGAATTTCGATCAAGCAAGCAATTTCCCAAGCCTTTTTCGTTTTCTCGTTTCTCCTCTTTGTTGTCGATCCTCTCTCTCTCTTCTTGTTCTTTCTATTTTCTTTATTCATACCCTCTTTCTTTTACCCTAATTAGCATATAATTAAGAATAAAAGATGGAAATAATGACCCACTAGTTTACTCAAGGTTACCTCTTTTAGCCCCCAAGTAATTGAGTTATTAATATTAAACCACTAACTTTATAATTATAAGCGGAATAGTCAAAAACGTCCCTTAAAACATTAAAGAAATCCGATTCCGCCTAGGATTACGCAGCCTGTGATGGACTGTCGTGCTTGCGACGGTCCATCCTGCTGCTCTGTCACAAAGTTTAGAGACTCAATTCTCTGAAGAGTCTGTGACGGACCATCCTGCCATTCCGTTACGAAGTTCAGAGAGTCGATTTCAGTACCCAATTATCAAAATTTCTAAGGGTTTTGAAACGAGACCCCCTCGACGGTTCATCGTGCCCTTGACGGTCCGTCGTGGGTTCCGTTGTTTCCGCCAGTTTTTCCAGAATCAAAGTCTGCTGTTCAAAACGACTAAACAGGTCATTACAGTAGATACCAATTTACCCATCATTCGTCCTCAAACAATCATAAGAAGAAAAACAAAGGCAACAAGAAGTACCTGAATCTGTAAACAGGTGTGGATATCTTTCTTGTATATCAGCCTCTTTATCCCAAGTGGCTTCTTCGACTGGTCGATTCTTCCATTGGACTTTGATGGATGCAATCTCCCTTGATCTCAACTTGCGAATTTCTCTATCTAAAATGGCAACAGGCTCCTCCTCATAAGACAAATTTTCATCGAGCCGAACTGAATCCCAATGGATAATGTAGTTTCCATCCCCATGGTATCTTTTCAACATAGACACATGAAACACCGGATGTACTCCGGACAGCCCTAGAGGAAAGGCTAACTCATAAGCCACCTCCCCTATGCGCTTCAGAACCTCGAAGGGACCAATATACCTTGGGCTTAATTTACCCCTTTTACCAAAACGCATCACCCCTTTCATGGGTGAAACTTTCAGCAAGACTTGTTCACCCTCCATGAACTCCAAGTCTATAACCTTTCGATCTGCATACTCTTTCTGTCTACTTTGAGCCGCTAACAACTTTTCTTGAATAGATTTCACTTTATCTAACGATTCTCTCAGAAGGTCAGTATCCCAAGGTCTAACCTCAAATGCATCAAACCACTCAATGGGAGACCTACATCTTCTCCCATATAGTTTCTCAAATGGGGCCATATCAATGCTTGAGTGATAACTATTGTTGTAGGAGAACTCTGCTAAGGGTAAGAAGCTATCCCAATGACCACCAAATTCTATCGCACATGCACGAAGCATATCCTCCAACACATGAATCATTCGCTCAGGCTGACCATCGTTCTGAGGATGGAACGCAGTACTAAGGTCCAACCTAGTGCCCAATTTTGCATGCAATATTTTCCAAAACTTAGAAGTAAACTGCGTACCTCTATCTGATATGATGGAGAGTGGAACTCCATGCAATCGAACGATTTCTGAGACATAGATTTTGGCTAACTTCTCTGCATTGTAAGTCACCTTGACCGGAATGAAATGAGCAGACTTAGTTAATCTATCAACAATCACCCAAATAGAGTCATACTTACCAATTGTCTTTGGAAGACCAACCACGAAATCCATTGCAATTCTCTCCCACTTCCATTCAGGAATGGGCATTCTCTGAAGTGTTCCTCCGGGCCTCTGGTGTTCATAGTTTACTTGCTAACAGTTTGGACATTTGGTAATAAAATCAACAATATCCCGCTTCATTCTACTCCACCAAAAGTGTTGCTTTAGGTCACGATACATCTTGGTTGCACCAGGATGTATAGAATACCTTGAACTATGAGCCTCTGTCAGAATAGTGTTGATCAAATCGTCAACTCGGGGTACACATACCCTTCCCTTGATTATCAAAACACCTTCCTCATCGATTTGTGCTTCCTTAGCCTCTCCTCGCAATACTTTATCTTGGATTCTGCTTAGTTTCTCATCCTTAAACTGTTTTCCCTTAATCTTGTCAAGAAAAGAAGATCTTGCCTCCACACAAGCCAACAATCCTCCCTTCTCATTCACTTCTAACCTCATCAAGTCGTTAGCCAGAGTCTGAACCTCTCTAGCCAATGGACGTCTAGAAACTTGCAAGTGAGCTAGACTGCCCATGCTCCCTACCTTTCTACTTAAGGCGTCCGCCACAACATTAGCCTTTCCTGGATGATATAAGATAGTCATGTCGTAGTCCTTCAGTAGCTCCATCCATCTCCTCTGTCTCAAATTCAAATCTTTTTTAGTAAAGACATACTGTAGGCTACGATGATCTGTGTATACTTCATACTTAACCCCATATAGATAGTGTCTCCATTGCTTTAAGGCAAACACTACCGCAGCCAGTTCTAAATCATGGGTCGAGTAATTGCGTTCACGCACCTTTAATTGCCTTAAAGCATAAGCAATTACATTCTTCTCTTGCATTAGTACTACACCCAAACCCGAATAGGATGCATCACAATAGACAATGAAATTCTTATCTTCCACTGGCAAGGTAAGGATTGGTGCGGTAGTCAACAAATCTTGAGCTTATGAAAGCTTTCTTCACATTCATCCGACCATACAAAAGGAACATTCTGCTTAGTCAAGTTCGTTAATTGGGAAGCAATGGAAGAGAATCCCTTGACAAATCGACGGTAATAGCTAGCTAATCCAATAAAGCTCCTTATTTCTGACACATTAGTAGATCTTACCCAATTCTTCACTGTCTCAATCTTAGAAGGATCTACCATCACCCCATCCTTCGAAACCACATGCCCCAAGAAGGATACTGCATCTAGCCAAAACTCACACTTGGAGAATTTGGAATAAAGCTTTTTCTCCCTCAACATTTCTAATACCATTCTCAAATTCTCCTCATGTTTCTTCTTGCTCTTTGAGTATACCAATATATCATCAATAAATACGATCACAAAGAGATCCAGATATGGCTTAAAAATCCCGTTCATCAAGCTCATGAAAGCAGCAAGGGCATTCGTAAGACCAAAAGACATTACTACAAATTCGTAATGCCCATATCTAGTTCGAAAAGCAGTCTTTGGCACATCCGTTGCCCTTATTTTCAATTGATGATAATCGGATCTCAAGTAAATCTTAGAGAAGACACAAGCACCTTGTAACTGATCAAACAAGTCATCTATGCGAGGAATGGGATACTTGTTCTTAATAGTTACCTTGTTCAACTGCCGATAGTCTATGCACATCCTAAAACTCCCATCCTTTTTCTTCACAAATAATACCGGAGCACCCCAAGGAGATGCACTTGGTCTAATAAAGCCTTTGCTTAGCAACTCTTGAAGTTGTGCCTTTAACTCTCTTAACTCCACGGGAGCCATTCTATAAGGGGGTATAGAAATGGGGCGAGTACCCGGTTCAAGATCAATGCAGAAGTCAATGTCTCTATCCGGTGGCATACCCGGAAGGTCTGGGGGAAACACATCTAAAAACTCACGAACTATCGAGACTGACTCAAATGGAGGTACTTGGGTAGTATCATCCCTGAGATGTGCCAAGAACGCTAAACAACCTTTACTAACCATTTTCTTAGCACGAAGAAAGGAGATGATACGAAACGGATTGGAAGTGTAGTCACCCTCCCACACTAACGAATCTGTCCCAGGCTTAGCTAACGTCACAGTTTTAGCATTATAATCCAAGATCGCAAAATTCGGAGAAAGCCAAGTCATACCCAGAATTACATCAAAGTCGACCATTTCTAAGATAACCAAGTCTACATAAGTATTGCTTTCCATAAAAGTCACAGGACAAGACCTATACACCTTCTCAACTATCACAGACTCACCCACCGGAGTAGAAACACGAATAGGCATGTCAAGCAATTTAAAATTTAATTTAAGACCAGTAGAAAATGAGGAAGATACATATGAAAATATGGATCCAGGGTCAAATAATACAAAAGCCATGCAATTACAAACCGAAAGATTACCTGTGATGACAGCATCGGATGTCTCCGCTTCAGATCTCCCAGGGAAAGCATAACAATGGGCCCTCTCACCTGTCTGTCCGTTGCCTCTAACATGTTGTGATGTAGTGGCTCCAGTTTGCCCATCACCCCGGCCGTTTTGGTGACCACCATTACCTCGACCAGCGCGTCCTCCAGAATGACGGCCTCTTCCATAACCACCTCTACCTCTAACATTTGGAGGTCTGTAATTCTGTTTTGGACAATACCTCTTGATGTGTCCAGTCTCCCCACATCCATAACACTCTGTGGATTCAATCATAGGTCTCTCAGAGAAGTGTTGACCGGTCTGAGGTGGACCCCCAACTACAGTCTGTAGTGAGGACTGAATTGGTCGGACTGATTAACCTCCTGAACCTTGTCCTCTAGAGTAAGAACCATTAAACTCACCTCCCTTTCGAAACCTCTTTGATGTCGTTGCCATAGTGAAGTCATCTGGCTTCACTCCCTCTACCTCTATCACGAAGTCTACCACTTCTTGAAAAGATTTTGCCGTAGCCGCTACCTGCAAGGCTGAAATATGCAATTCTTATCTCAACCCCTTCACAAAATGGCGAATGTGTTCTTGTGGACTGAAACATAGTTGGGTGGCATACTGGGATAATGCACGAAACTTAGCCTCATATGTAGTAACCAACATCCTACCTTGCTCTAGGCTCAAGAACTCATCTCTTTTCCTATCCCTCAAAGTCCAGGGGATATACTTCTCCATAAACAAGCTAGAGAATGATGCCCAAGTCATAGGTGGTGCCTCTGTTGGTTGACACTCAACATGTGACCGCCACCACATTTTGGCGTTCCCTTGAAATTGATAAGTCACAAACTCAACACCAAACCATTCTACTATACCCATCTTGTGTCGTAGCTCATGATAGTCAACCAGAAAATGGTAGGCATCCTCAGATTCAGTGCCCTTGAAAACTAGAGGTTTCAATTTCAAGAACTTACTGAAGAGTTCATGCTGATCATTTGTCATTATAGGCCCTGTAGTCAGACGAGGAAACGTGCCTATTTCAAATGGAACATCCATGCGGGGAGCCGCAGTAGCCACATGTTGTACCACCGGAGCCTGAGGTGCTGGTGCAGAAAACACTGGAGGTGTCTGGCCTTGATCAGATAACCCGCTAAGATAAGCAAGAACCTGATTGATCATTTCTGGGTAGGTTGGGGTGACAATTCCTCATTCTGCACTTGTTCATTCTCCCCATCCTCCCCTTCTCTTACTACTTCTTTAGTCGGTGGAGGAGTCACCTCCCTAGTACCAGATGGGCTAGGTTATCGTCCTCTTCTCCTAGAGGATGTCCTCCCATGACCTCTTCCACGACCTCTTGCCGCTACTCTACCTCTAGCTACAGCCCCAGTGGCTGGCTCAGACGCACCCTGTTCTGCCGGTGCTGGTGTTGGCGCGGTTGTTGCTCTAGTCCTAACCATCTGCGAAATAGAGTGAAGATGGTCAGATACCAATTTGTATCACCTAGATACCAATTGGACCCCAGTAATAGCACGAAAGAAAGAAAGAATGGAATTTTTCCTAAAGTCTTATAGCCTCTCAAAGAAAAGTAAAGGCGTCCCCCTACCGTTCCTTAAGACTCTACTAGACTCGTTCTTGTATGATGAGACCAACGAACCTAATGCTCTGATTCCAAGTTTGTCACGACCCAAATCGGGCCGCGACTGGCACCCACACTTACCCTCCTATGTGAGCGAACCAACCAATCTAAACCTTAACATTTCAATATAATATCAACAGAAAGTAATGCGGAAGACTTAAACTCAATAATAAAAACCAATTCAATAACTTCTAAAAACTCAACAACATTTATTATCCCCAAACTCTGGAAGTCATCATCACAAGAACATCTACTTCGAATTACTAAATCTAAGAGTACCTAAGAAGCTAAAATACATAAACAACTAGTCCATGCCGGAACTTTAAGGCATCAAGACATAAAGAAGAAGATCCAGTCCAAGCTAGAAGCTTTAGCTCACCCTGAAATCCGGAGTAATGAAGAATGGCTAGAGTTGCGGTTGAGTTGAAGACGGTGGCACGTTTGCTGCACTCCACAAATAACAAAGAAGAAAACATAAAAGTAGGGGGTCAGTACAAACACAAGTACTGAGTAGGTATCATCGGCCAACTCAAAATTGAAAACAGTATATATCAGATAACATCATAAAATCAACTAATATCCTTAGCATGCAGCATTTACAGTTACCATAACCCTTGGTTACAACACCAAGCACATCAATGAGGACTCACGCCTCCTCATCATACTCATTTGGGAATTAGGTTCATTAGATTGAATATATTATCATCTTTCAAGATTCATTATCTTTATTCCCCTCGTGTCGGTACGTGACACTCCATTCCTCATATATTATCCTGGTGTCGGAACGTGACACTCCGATCCTCATTTTATCCTGGTGTCGAAACGTGACACCCGATCTATATTCTATCTTGGTACCGAAACGTAGCACCCGATCCATATACTATCCTGGTGTCGGAACGTGACACTCTGATCCTCATATACTATCCTGGTACTGGAACGTGGCACCCGATCCATATTCTATCCTGGTACCGGAACGTGGCACCCAATCCATATACTATCCTGGTGTCGGAACGTGACACTCCGATCCTCATATACTATCCTGGTACCGGAACGTGGAACCTGATCCATATTCTATCCTGGTACCAGAACGTGGCACCCGATCCCTTAATCTCACTACTTTCATTCATCAAGCCTTCTTTTACACTAAGGCATCATCATTAACAAAGTAGATTAGGGTTTCTTTTTCAAGATTTAAGATTCAATAGCTTCATCATTCTTATTTCATCACAATTATATAACCACAACATGCAAACACACAATTAAGCATATAGAAGGGTTTACAACACTACCCAATACATATCATTCGCTATTAAGAGTTTACTACGAATAGTGTATAAAAATCATAACCTACCTCCACCGAAGAATTTCGATCAAGCAAGCAATTTCCCAAGCCTTTTTCGTTTTCTTGTTTCTCCTCTTTGTCGTCGATCCTCTCTCTCTCTTCTTGTTCTTTCTATTTTCTTTATTCAAACCCTCTTTCTTTTACCCTAATTAGCATATAATTAAGAATAAAAGATGGCAATAATAACCCACTAGTTTACTCAAGGTTACCTCTTTTAGCCCCCAAGTAATTGAGTTATTAATATTAAACCACTAACTTTATAATTATAAGCGGAATAGTCAAAAATGTCCCTTAAAACATTAAAGAAATCCGACTCCGCTGGGATTACGCAGCCTGTGACGGGCCGTCGTGCTTGCGACGGTCCGTCCTGCTGCTCCGTCACAGAGTTCAGAGACTCAATTCTCTGAAGAGTCTGTGATGGTCCGTCACACCTGTGACGGTTCGTCCTGCCATTCCGTTACGAAGTTCAGAGAGTCAATTTCAGTACCCATTATCAAAATTTCTAAGTGTTTTGAAACGAGACCCCCTCGACGGTCCGTCGTGCCCATGACGGTCCATCATGGGGTCCGTTGTCTCCGCCAGTTTTTCCAGAATCAAAGTCTGCTACTCAAAACGACTAAACAGGTCGTTACAGACAAAGATCTTCATCCTTTTAATTCTTTTTCCTTTCTCATTTGGCTATTCAAAAAAAAATCGCGTAATTTATGACAATTTTAGTCAAGATTTATTTGAAGAATATGAAATTAAACCTACTCTAAATAAAACTAATATCTTAAGATACAAAAGATATGTTTATTAACATAGATTTCTTGTCTTTCATGTCCCATGTCATTGCTGAGCATTTGAATTATCTACGGTTAGACTCATTTTTAATTTTAAATTTTCGAGAATATTTATTTAACATGAGTATAGAATCCAACATTATAATCTATGTGTAATTTCATAATGCAAAAATCAATCAAAAATATTCTAAAACATTCGTTTAGTTTCATTGTGAAGCATACAAAAAGGTCTTCCGCAGTTTAATGAAGAATGAATTTCTATAAGGGTAAAAATATTATTTTGTTGTTGTACCAAACATATTTTTCTCCTTATATAATTTTCTTTTATAGACTAACAAATTTATAATAACAAAAAGAGGTAAACATTTGACCTCATAAAAGTATATTGTTCTAAAAAAATATTATTCATGTTGCAATGTATATTTTTTAGCGGTCTTCGCTCATTTATAACTAATATTGATTATCCAAAACTTTCACATAAATTTTGTTAAAGAAGGAGTTATGATAGCCATAAATTATTAGATTCTATATTTTTCATGTATAAAGAAAAAGAAAAATGATGTTTAATAGTTACATTAAAACATGACTTAATTTTAACAAGAAAATGATATCATCAAAAATATTATCTGATAAATTATGTAAAAGATTAAAATATTTATATATCAAGATCTTTTTAATAATTAATTATATATTTACAATTTTTGAGATATGTTATAACGTCAAATCATTTAATTTCTCTAGAAATCTTCTAAAACTCCACAAATTTTTCTTTCTTTCTTATAATAGTCAAGTATTGGTAATGTTGTTCAAAATGTGAGAGATTTTCGTGCGTGAAAATTGCCTAGTATCATATATATATACACAATCGAATATACTAATATGTTTAGTTTTAGGAAAAATTTTAAGGGCTATTAATATATATACATATATACATATATATATATATATATATATATATATAAGCCTAAGTCATCTCCAGCCACTAAAAGTTATCCGCATAATTCATTTAGACACCTCAACTAATCCTTGTGTCAATTGAACACTTTATTTGTTCAAAAGTCATTCCTATTAGACACAAAATGCTGACATGGCAAAAAATGTGTAATTCACTTTTCTTGAGCGCGTTAATTTATTAAAAATAATATTTTTCTTTTTTCTCTCTTAATTTATACCCCTAAGTTAATTTTTTTTAAAAATTTAACAAAAAAGAAGAAGAACAATTGTCTTCTTCTTCTTCCCTATTTCTATCAACCACCCCACCCCACCCCAACCCCCATACCCATACACCAGTGGTTATCATCTTCCCCCATCATTCTAATGATTTCAAAATTCTTAGTATCAGTGGTTATGTTCTTCCCCCACCATTCTAATGGTTTCAAAATTCTTAGCATTTAGTTTCATTTAAAAAATTTTCGAAGAAATTCTTTTCCCCATCTTTCTCTACCTAAAAAACGAGATGAAGTAAAAAGTTATAATCAATAAAAAAGCCGATGAAAAAAAAATTGTCGGGTTAAAGATGGAACTGTATAGGGGGGGGGTCGCCATTAATGGAGTTAGAGGAAATGTATGTTTTATTCCAGTTGAAGGCGGGGAAGTGGGTGTTTAGGTTTTACTTCTTTTTTTTTACTTTAAAATAATTTTTATTTTTTTTACTTTATAATATAATGTTTAAATAATTTTTTGGATTAAAAAATAACACATGTCATTATTTGATTGGTCAAATTGACATGTCAGCGCGAGTGTATTTCACACTCTCTATTTTTTGTTTATTCTCGAAAAAATGTTCAAATGGTTCAAATTCAGAATGGTTGAAGTGTTCAATAGGTAGTACGTCTAGTTGAGGTGTCTAAATGAATAATCGGGACAAGTTTGAGTGGCCGCATATGACTTTGGCCTATATATATATATATATGTATGTATGTATATATATATGTATGTATGTATGTATGTATGTATATATATATATATATATCTATGTATGTATATATATATATGTATGTATATATATATATATGTATGTATGTATGTATGTATGTGTGTATATATATACATATATAAAAGAAAACCATAGGCCTGCCTACATGGCGCCACCACAAACAAGGATTCCCCTTTAGATTTATCCATTATAATAACTAGCCTTCCCCTTTCATGAAAAGTTGCGACTTTTATGAAAAATTGCGACCTTCGGAAGAGTTAAATTTTTTATAAAGAGTTACGACTTTATGAAAAAGTGTGACTTTTTTGAAAAGTTGCAACTTTTATGTAAGGTTGTGATCTTTCCGAAGGGTTGTAACTTTTCAAAAGAGTTCTGACCTACACTTTGTTTAATATAAATAGAGGGATTTTTGCCACTATTTTTTGTAGGCTTTTTTTCGTTATAGGGTAGTTGAATTCCTATACATTAATAATTATGCTTCTTATGAAGTTTGTTTCATTTTTTAAAAGTTTGCTTCCTCCTACTTCATTGAGATTAATCTTTACTAGAAGTCATAGTTGTTCATGTAACTATGACAATTTCTTTTTACTATTTTGGTGACCTTTTTTTAATTCACTTAAAAATTTCAGCAAGGATGATTGAAAATCGATCTTTTCTTTCTTCTTTCATAAAATTTTCTTCATATAAACAAAGAAAATGGTTTTGATTGTAATTTGACATTACTACTCTTGCACCTCTCATTCCACAACTCATAAAATTGCTGGAATGGTTCAATTCATTATATTCTTTAATAACAAAATAATTAACGGACAGGGGCTTAAAATATCCTTAAAGTATTGAAAATGGTACAAAATTACGCTTCATCCACGTAGTGGCTCCAAAATGCCCTTTTCATCCACCTATTGGCTCCAAAATACCCTTGTCATCCACCTTTGGGTTCAAAATTGACCATTTTTAATTGTTTTAAAATTAAACTCTTTAAATATTTTTTTAAATAATGGGCTTCAACTATTAATTTTAATTTTAATTTTATTAATATAATTTTTAAACTAATCCACTACCCACTCATTACTAACTAAACCTCACTCAATTAATAATTCAATTATAATATCAAAATCATCATAAACACTTCTAAAACACGATTAAATTATAGATTACTGAAAATGACATTCAAAATTATTCAAGTCCAAATCGAAGTCCCAATTAAATTTAGGTTGAGCCGCTTATTTAGGAGGACACTTTCTTCCAAAATTTAATTAGAAATTTATGATTAAAGGTAAAGAAATAATACATCCCGAATTAATTCACGTACTTTTTTTAAATATAATTTTATAAATATTTATGATTAATTTTAAAACTTTTAATATATTATTTTGACAAAAAAGTTACCTATGAAGTAACATCACATAATTGAGAGTAAGAATAATTAAGATGAACATAGTCAAACTTTTAAGTTTATCGGTGATTTTTATGTAGCCACTTGAATGTATGATAATTTACTTCTATATTTTTTAAAAACACTCAATTGGCAGTAGCTTGCATTAATAATGTGACGGGTTCATTAATTTAGAGGGATTTAATTAGTAATGGGTGAGTAGTGGATTGATTTATAAATTACACTAGTAAGTTAAATTATAATAAATAGTTGAGCGCCACGTATTTTTAAAAAATATTTAAATAGTTTAAATATAAAATCGTTAAATAAGTGGTCAATTTTGAATCAAAAGGTGGATGACAAGGGTATTTTGGACCCAATAGGTGGGTGGGAAGGGCATTTTGGAGCCAATAGGTGGATGAAGGGTTATTTTGTACCATTTTCACTACTTTGAGGGTATTTTAAGCCCTTTTCCGAATAATTAATTCTACAACTATTATTTGTAAGATTTTTTCCGTATAGGGTAGTTGAATTTAAATACATCAATTATGATTCTTATGAAGAGTTTTGCATTCCTCAATGTTTTCTTCGTCATATCCAATGAATCTTAATTTTTTTACTGTAAGTCATAGTAATTCATGTATCTATTGCAATTTATTTTTCTATTTTAATGTATTTTTTATCTCAATTAAAAATTTCAATGAGAATGATTGAAAATTTTTCTTCTATTTTGTATTTTTGTATAGTTTTATGCGGATATTTTTGTGAAAAATTCTTGTGGGTTGTGCTATATTTTATAGCACAGAACAATAAATATGTGATAACTAATACAGAACTTATGTTGAAGTTTTAAAAAAAGAACCAATAAGATTGCTCTCTTCTTTGCCACAATTAATATATTATTTTGATTTCTCATTCTTAGGTACAAACATTTCATATGCCATTGCACTCTTCCTAAAATATTAGTATAGAAACAATTAGTTCACTTCTTTTATCGCAAGTTAACAAGTTTGTCATATTTCTTCGTCGCTTATTTTTAGGCACAATAATAGATCAAGGTTTCTTGAAACTAACTATGTCCAAAATACGGTAAAACAAAAATTGTCTTAGTCAATGAATATGCGCAATAACAAAGAGAGCTAGAGCCTTTACCTACGTTAAGTAATTGTCATTAGATTCAATATTGCCATGAATTTTTACTATGAACATTTATAGTTGTTGCTTGATATCATTTTTGACGTAGTAATAACTCTTTCTTTTGATAAAGTTTTTTTTTTCTTTTTTGATAAAGAATTAATAACTCTTTCTTTAGGCTTCTTTCAATTAAATTTGTGAATTGTGAACTTGAGTTCATACCGATAGACTATAGTTTTGAAAAATATGTTAAGCAACATGTGTTTTTCTTCTTGATTGTTCTGAAATAAAGCTTGTATTTGTTATTATTTGTTGGTATTTTTGAATTCAAGCACTCAGAAAATTATGCTTTGACATTTTAATATGTTATATATAAAAATATTGGCTTAGAATTTATTTTGTTAAGAATGATGTCGCCTACTTCTTGATTGATAGCTGCATTCATTCTTTGTGATTGGATACTATAACCATCACAATTACTATGGTTCAATTCCAAATAAACTAGTCATATGAAACCTAAGCTATAGTAATGACTTTTTTGAGACGATGAGGAAAAATATTTATGATACTAACAATTTTAGGATCATAAGAAAGGAGCAGAAGATTATCCATTGGAATTAGTTAATTATGTTCTTGTATGGATATGAAGGGTTGTTGTTCAAGACTTTTTGGTCTCTTCTTTAACGTTTGATGTTATTCTTTGTTAGTTCTTGGAATTTAGAAAATTTGATTACTTCTAATAAAATATTTCCATGGAGATTTGTTAGAGTTATTTCTTATACTTAAAATATTTCTATAACTCTTAATTTTTGGTTTTTTTTTACAAAAGTATAACAATTTTAGAATTATGGATTGTCTTAAGATAAAATTATCTTTATAATGTAGTGTATCAAAAATCAGAATATTACTGAATGATTAATGTGATCTTAATAACATAGTTCAATTCCGTGCAAAGCACGGGTAATCTACCTAGTATATATAAAAAAAATCCTCAATCCGATGACATGACACATTTATAAGCCAGAGATTCTTTTTATTTATTTGAAAGACAAAACTACCATTCCCTTTCCTCTTGCACCACATTAGCCACACTTAAATGTTACTTCGCTTTATACCTTGGACACCTACTAACTTTTTGCAAACGCCGTGCCTTTTACCATAAGACACCACCACAAATAAACTCACCTGTCACCACCTATTCTTCTTTCCCATCAACTTCCTTTTCCGGATTTATCTTCCTGTTCATGCCCACCATCTTCTATGTCCTTCCTTCCTCCTTTTACCAAAAAAATTCACGCTCTACCAACATACACCACTCATCATGTATTCTTCTCACTCATGTTCCTCCCGCACCATCCTCCCGACAATATCTCTTTATACTTAACAATCCAATAATTGCTATATATTCAAATATCACAATAACACATAACTTAGGATAAAAAAGAGACCTTTGCAGCAACTCTTTTTTCTTCCCCCCAAGCGATTTGTTGAAACTATCAATGGCACATAAGATTCCATCGCAAAAACAGAAACAATTGCAATAAACGGTATTTCAGGGCTCTCACTCTCTATCTTTAAATTTGGCACCACTTAGCCACAATTTCCCCTGATGGTCAGGCTTTATCATTGTCGGTTCATATTGTTATTTGCATTGTTGTCAGCAAAAATAACTACAGTGTTATGATGCACACTACCAAAATTCACCCATTAGTAGATCCGTGCTTTAGTGATTAATTTATGTGACTGCTAGGTACTGTGTCTGATGAAATTTGTTTCCATCTCATTAGAATCAATTGCATTGAATACAAAAATTACAAAGTTTGTCTGTTTTCCTTTTTTTCAACACACCCATGCCGCCACAAATGTGTACTGCTCACACTCTCCTCCCATGTCTTTTAACCTATTACAAACGCCGCAGCAAATTCCTACGAACTATCCAAATCGTGAACTTCACACTAACTATATAAACTCCCATGCCCTCGCCTTTCCCCCTGCTTCTTCTCACCTATTTATTCTTACCAACATCCCTTTAACATATTTTTCTACTGCAAAAACAAATGTTAAAAGCACAAGCTTTTAAAGTTGCACATTTGTTTTCTTTACTATTCAAACTAACCCTCAAGTCCAGCTTGGCAATATAATATCTGATGATTAGAAAGATAGTTCCATTTGCGGCTTCAGTCGACGGTCCACGAATCATGGAAATTTTCGACAAAACGGTCAATAAAAAAATATTGACCACTTCCTGTCAAAAATATATCAGCAAACCTTGGTTGCTGCTGTTTTCCTACTGTACATTCTAACCTAACACCGTGAAATTATGTGATACACTTATCTTCTACAGTTTGATACACATGGATATATAAAGAGATTCAGACGACAGCTTCACTTCTCCAACTTCAAAATAATGGAATAGATATATGCCTCAACTTCTACTTTATCGCTTGTCATTCAAAATTCATTTGCCCCAACTTTTGCTGCTATGCAAAACGCCACTGCCCAAGCCTACACTATACCAAGGTATGCTCCTCTAACAAAATACTATGTATTTTAACCATTTGTTCATGTTCCTACCAACCAATGTAGCATATGTTACTACCAACCAATGTACCATTAATAGATAATTTAGATCCTACTAAGCAACTTTAATCCTTATTTCTAAAAATACCTTACTTCCATCTCCAAAGTGGGAGTTGGTTCCTTTATCTAATCCACCTTGACCCTCAAGTGAATGGAAGAACTACTGATATGGCGTATGTAAATAATCTAACAAATGTTTGATTCAACTGTCTATTCTTTAATTATATCCTCTCATTATAAAAAGAATTCAGACCTTTTCTGATTTATTTCCCCTTCATCATATTTTATGTATCGGTAATAATAAATATCTTTATCAATGAAATAGTTGCCCGATACATATTTTTATAGTTTACGGAAAAGAAAAATCAAAGAAATAAAGCATCTCCTGTTTCTCTAATTTGTGATTTCTTTTTTTTAAAATCATTAACTTAGCATGGGATATAACTTTGTCAGTCAGACTTAGGTTCACGCTATTTTATTTTCAATAACATTCGGTTGATAGCAAGCTAAGGGAAGTTCTGTGAAGTTTTTAGTTGTTAGCTTAATAAGAAGAAAAGTATCGCCAACAACACTTGCTAAGGATCATCTAGATCTTATGCATTCCCCTCTGTATTCATTTTCCTTTACTTTTTTCTTAGGTAAGTCTCCCACTACCCTTGAAGATGACTTCTACCATCATCATAATGATCCCCCACCATGTCAGTTCTTAAATATAAAAGGAACGATGCACCTTAGCTTTAATATGACACCATTTACATCTGTGAATGAACTGTTCGGCCATGTTTAGTAAGTACAAGAAAAAGCTAAGTGACAGAAATAAAACATCTTCTGCTCCTCTCACTTCTGACACTAATGATCTTCCTCTGCCAACTATAATATAAAAGTGACGGGTGCACCACTACTTTAATATGACATTATTTTCTTTTGTAATAATGGTAGACTATTCCTTGTACAATATATTTTCCTACAAAAGCAACATGACATTCTTACTGATGCAATATTTACCCGTGCTCATAAATTCTCAAGAAAAAGCTTTATTTCTCCAAAAATTCTCTATACAATATTCTTTACCCTAGAAGTTACTTATTTATATTGTTGATTTCAACATCTACTTTTTGCCTTCGTACAAAAATTAGCTACTTAAACCAACCCTATGCGCTAAATTTTACAGGGTTACATGTCTTACTTTTTATTACTATTATATCTCTATGTTTACTACATGACGACATACATAAGACTACTCCTATTAATTTCACATGTTTTGTTTTTTCGCCTTAGAAGCTTTGCATTCTTCCCTCCAACAAATGATACCCAATTCCTCCAAATAAATGTCCCTTCAAATTGTAAGTTATACCATTCACTTATTTTACCCTTCACAATTGTTGTTCCATTTTTTAGTTGATACAACAACTGAACTACCAACAACCCCTCACCAAACATTTTTTTATTAAAATAAAATTAACATTTCACAATTGCGCATGTTCTGGTAACTCGACATACAAATGAGGATTCGTGGCGGAGATGAAATGTGACTGCTGCTGAACATACTTGCAGATCATGTTCTACACACCAAATCCAATCCAAAAAATGGTGAATATGTTACAATATAGGCATTGGAGGTAAGTAGTGTATACAATTCGAATCAATATAACAAATACTAAGCACTAACCAATCAAATGATCTGGGAAAAACTTCAAGAAGATAATATGGAAAATGGTTGGACATGGGAGAGAACAGTGGTAAAATAAAATTTAAGGGCAAGAATAAAACTTAACCACTAACAAAAGAAGGAAAATGAAATAGGGTTTTTTTTATATAAGCTTATAAAAATAGGAGATAAGGGGAATAGTTCAATACCAAATGATTTGACTTGCACTTCAATGTATCTGGTAGTAATGCTTAACAACTTAATGGGTATTCACTTAGTATTTGATGTGGTCTCATTTATTTGTTGATTTGCAAATATTTGTTTCTACTTGAACAGTTTAAAACATCTACTTTTTCAATACAATCAAGTGAAGTTGTGCTTATGATGAATAAGTATGTAGTTGTCTATTCACGAATGAGAAACTTTGAGTTGTTTCATTTGGATTGAAGATACTTAGAGCTCCAGATGGAGATACTAATACTTCTTTAAGCACTACAAAGAATGTGCAACAAAGAGAAGGTCAACTTGTGCAGCTTGATATTGATATTCGTAGTATATATTATAGTTATGGTTAGGTTAGCAATGATAGAGAAGTGATTTGTTGGATAAGAACAGTAAAACTTGTGCAGCTTTGTATTACCTCTCCTTCCAGAAATGCAGTGAGGTACAAAGAGAAACCACACTGCATTTCTGGAAGGAGGAGTAATAGCAAGCTGCATATGTTGTACTGTTCTAATCCACACAAATCAACGGACTACATCAATATTCTCTATAATAGCTAGCCTCATCAGATCTATAGTATGTACTACCAATATCAATTTTGAGTTGCACAGGTTGACCTTCTCTTGGTTTCACATTGTTTGTTGTGTTTGGAGATGTACTACTGTCTCCGTCTGGAGCGCCGAGTATCTTAAATCGCATGATACAACTCAATGTTTCTGATTCCTCAATAGACAACTACATACCTATTCATTTGAAGCACAATATTAGTTGATTGTATTGAAGAAGTTATTGTTTTAAGCTATTCAAGTAGTGAAAAATATTTCCACATCAAGAAATAAAGGAGACCACACTACCAACTAAAGTAACCCCCATTAAGTGGTTAAGCATTACTATCATATACACTGAAGCGCAAGTAAATTCATTCGGTATTGAATTATTCCCCATATCTCGTGTTTTTTTAAGCTTATATGAAAACTCCTATTTCTTTTTCGTTCTTGTCTAAGTGGTAAAGTTACTTCTTGTGCTTAAATTTGACTCTACCATTGGTCTCTTGCATGTCAACCATTTTCCATATCATCCTCTTGAAGTTTTTCCCTTATAATTCGGTAGGATAGTATCTGGTCAATTTTATATTGATCCAAGTTGTGTAAACTACTACCTCCAATGCATTTATTGTAACATATTCATCATTTTTGGATTGGCTTTGGCGTGTAGAACACGAATTTCCATTATATTAAATGGCAGTCACATTTCATCTCCACCTCGAATCCTAATTTGTGTGTCGTGTTATTTGAACGTGCGCCATTGTGAAATGTTAATTTCATTTATTTTAATAAATAAAATATTGGGGGAGGAGCTTCTGGTAGTTAAGTTGTTGTATCAACTTAATATTGGAACTTCAATTATGAAGGGTAAAATAAGTGAATTGTGTAATTTATAATTTTACGGGATATTTATTTTGAGTAATTGGGTATCATTGGTTGGAGGGAAAAATGAAAAGCTTTTAAGGCGATGAAGCACAACATCTGTAATAAATTTGAGTGGTCCTATATCGTGGTCATGCAGTAAACATAGGTAAACATAATAAAATTATCGGTAAGACATGTTACCATACAAAATTAGCACACTGGTTATTTTTAGTTGCAGAATTACGTATGAAGCTAAGCAGTAAATGTCAAAAGCAACAATATCGAGAAGTAACTCCTAAGGTAAAGTATATTTTATAGAGAATTTCGGGAGAAATAAGATTGAACATTGATGGCATGGGTAAAAATTGCATTATTAAGAATTCCATGTTGCTTTTGTAGGAGAATATATTGTACAGGGAATAGCCTATCATTTATATAAAAGATAATTATGTAATATCAAAGTAGTGGTGCACTGGTCCCTTTAATTTTAGAGAAGGTAGCGGAAGATAATTAGGATCACAAGTGATAGGAGTAGAAGATGCTTTATTTTTGTCAATCATATTTTTTAATACTTGCTAAACATACCTCGGAAAACTCTTTCACAGATGTAAATGGTGTCATGTTAGAGTAGCGGTGCATCATTCCTTTTTATTTAAGCACTAACAAGATGGGGGATCATTAGGATGATGGTAGAAGTCGTTTTAAAAGGTAGTGGGTGACTTACCTGGGACAGAAGTAAATGAAAGTGAATACAACGGGAACGTATAAGATCTAGATGATCCTTAGTACCATCATTTTACTTATCAAATAACTCTTATATGCAATTTTTTCATGTTAAATAGATAAAAATGATCATTCTTAGGCTCAACGTATTCATTCATAGTTTGTAGTTAGTGTGTCCTTATTCAGGGAAATTGTTTAGTTGTTTCTCTCCTTATTTTTACTATATTTGATGACTAGTGTGACGCCTTTCCCCACCAACTTTTTAAATTTATTTTATAGGTTTTCTGTATCGGCGCAGTTTCTCTAGTCATGATGGAACATACAATAATCCAATAATAATTCAGCCATTTATATGCTGAATGACAAATAGCGAGTTTAAAGGTAGAACTAGAAAGAAATAACACAAATAATAAAAAATAAGACAATAATATACGAAAATATAAATATAAATGTAACAGAATCTCTTTAAGAACCTGGAAGTCATTAGTACAAAGTTGTCTAATACGAAAACACAAGTACCAAGTGTTGACAACAACAAGCCAACTCATAGGCAAAATACTAGCTAAACATATATATACACACAGAAGGAGACAGTTTTATCTATGATGCCAAGTTCTCACCCTCATCTCTGATTCCAAAAATATTTAATGGAAGACACAAACAATCACGACTAGTAATAAGTACTAGGACCTGCGTCACAAAAATTTTGTTGATCAAATAAATAATACAAATTATAAGAATAACTCATAAAAACTTAAATTTACTATTAAGGGGATAGATATTATTTGAAATATCTGTAAATATGTTGAACAAAAAAAAACAGAATTTAACATTGATCATGATAAATTTAAAAATAATGAGTACAGTATAAAATTTATCCAACACATGTTAAAAGACATGAATTTTCTCTACTTTAAGGGTTCACACAAAAAATCATATGGAAATACTAGATCAAAGGTTAACCATCTATTGATAGGACATGTCCGAAGAAGAACTGACATATGAAGCACCTTGTTCTAAATAACAAACATTTATTTCTCTTAGATTCAGTCCCTCAGGCGTAGCTCCTCCTCCAAGAGTTGAGAATGTTCTCTATGTAATTTGAACCTAGATCCACATTTTGTTTTTATATGGGACCTCTATGAGTTCAACACTGAGAACCACCTAATTGCACCTGGTCCACCTTTGCACGCTGGGCAATGCCATTGTCTCTTAGGATCAACAATCATATGAGTCGTCAACAAGCGATGTGGATAATATTTCAAGTGATGATGAAATTATGCATATATTTATTTTATTAACCTTTTTAGGTTAGAGAGGTAAACAAATAAGAATTTATAAAATCACTTATACCCTAATTTCATTGTCCTTTTTGGATTAGATAAATGAAAGGATAAAAGTTTATAAAATGCATCATATACCTACCTAATTAATATATTTAATCATACATATCATTATCTGATTTACCTTTTAAGGTCCGCTATGTTAAAGGATAAGCCATTATAAAATTATATATAATCTTATCTAATTTACCACTATAGGTAAGATAAATTAACGAGTAATATTTACGAAAAGTCTCAATACATCTAAACATCAAACAGTTAAGAAAATAATCATATTCATTTATACTTATGAATTAAGTTTTGTATAATATATTTTCTTCCTAAAAGACACTCCCAAACATCTTGAATATTAATATTAAGTTGGTTTAAAAATATTCATATGATTTTTGACTCATATTTGTCTATAACTTCAATGATTTTCTTTCAGTATATAGTCTAATGAGCAAAATGGTGTATATAGGTTGAGAAACTCTCAATTTAGACATGATATATATCTATGTATTTTTATAGTTCTAGCATATATGTGTTGGGTTTTATTTGCTCTAAATTTCTTACCATAAATAGGTTTTCCTTTTAGGAAAAGGTTTTGGATTGACTAATCCTATTTCTGGTAGGAAAAGGTTTAGGACTCTATAAATAAATGCACGTTCCTTCTAACTTAATCAACATTCACAATGTAGTCTTCAAGGCTTGGAGAGTTTTGGTTAGGGGGAGAAATTATGGGTCACAAGCTTGATACGTTATCACTTGTGTGAACCTCACATGTATTCCGAGTGAATTGGTTGAGGTTGTTTCCCTCTTTATTTTGTACTCTCATATTTATAGCGGATTATTCATATCCTTTGTGGACGTAGGTCGATTGACCGAACCACGTTAAATCTTTGTGTCTTTTGGTATATTTCTCGCTGTGTTCTTACTCGTGGTATGTTGAGGTTTGCGTTGCAGGTTCCGCGTTTACACCTGCTTATTTCCGGTCCTAACAATATGATCACGTATATAGCCCTAAATATAATTTTATACAACATAATTTTCACATATGCATCCTCTACAAATATGATTTCAAAAAGTAAAATCTCATATTTACATTTTTTTAAAGCAATATTTATTTATAGTCTTTTACAACAATACTCCTCATCTTATATTTAATTCTAAATAACCTCTAAATACTTTAAATTTCTTCAATTAAATCACTTTTTAACAAACCCATATCAAATCAAAAAAGTTCTTTCTCTCTCAATATTTTTCTCTCTAAGTAAAGGAAGAATAAAGAGAAGTGAGAGCTAGGGTTTGGATGTCTTGAATTTTGTTGTCTTAGTCATCAGATTCTTGTATAATGTATATATCCTTACTCATGTCTTATTGTCTTGAATTGGTAGGCCTAATGTTGGTAGCCTTCAATGAATGAATGAATGAATAATGAGGTATTCTAGATTATGTCTTAAACCAGTATATCTATTGTTGGTACCTTCATTATGAGTCTAGGACCTAATGTGATGTTTAACCTTGAAATTGTAGAGCTAATGATGGTGTCCCTTCCTTGTGTGAAATGATGAACCTTGAAAGGGTAAACCTAATGGAGGTGGACCTTTCTATGAAAGTCAATGAGCTATCCTTGTAATGTGCCTTGGGTCAGTATGCCTGATGTTGGTGTCCCTCTTTAATGAGATAATGTAAGCTAATGAAACTACTCTATTGGAATGTAGGCTAAGCACCGAAGGATAAAGTAAGATGGAATTTCTCCCTTCGTTAGGTCGGATTTCAATGAACGTCTTACTTATCTCTTAACTATGTTCCCTCACAGGTTTAGCTAGTGGATCAACTTAAGCTAATGTTTATGGTCTTACCTTCGGTAGTAGGCCACATCTATATGGTGTGGGGTTATATGACACCAGATACCGTGATCTAGTTCTCGTGGTCTATGTCAGATAAACATTTATTCCTATTATGATAAATTTGCATAATGGTTTCTTGAGAAGTTATATGATATGTGGGTCGTAGAATGGGATTTTATGCATGCATTGCACGAGTAGGATTTAAGATTTTCAAAGTGAGTACTCTAAGTCTAAATGACTAATGTGTGAATTTGAAGAGCAAGAAACGGAACTAGAACAAAACTTACTTTCTCTTTATAGATAACCATTTCATTTTAAAATATAGTTGGGAGACTTTACTCATGAAATGGGTCAAAAAAAGGGAAAGATCGAAACATGGTAATAGATATGATACCAATATGGACTACCTATTTCAATTGTTGTGCTTTTTGAAATTGCATACCTATACAAGGGTTAATGTATCGACCGATATTTGCAGAGTTGATTATCCCTCTTGAAAACAAAGATTTGATTTGGTTAATAATTTACTGAGTATTCGGTATAACTCACACTTCGTGTACAAACCAATGCAGATGAAGTAACACAAATATCTCCGGTAGTCAGTCTATTTCCATCAGCCGACCGGTGGGAGCGAGAAGTTTTGGACATGTTTTGTGTTTCTTCCATCAATCATCCGGAATATACGCCTAATATCAACAAATTATTGTTTCGATGGTCATCCATTACGAAAGACCTTCCTCTGAGTGGATATGTGGAAGTACACTATGATGATCTAGAGAAATGTGTGGTTTCTTAACCCATTGAGATGACCCAAGAATTTTGCTATTTCGATTTTGCTAGTCCTTGAAAAAAAGTTAGCGACGGATAATTCAGAACAAAAATTTGTCCAGTCTAGGGTACAAATCAATAGGAAATGTTATTTGCTTCCTAAAAATAAGAATGAACTTCTATTTAATGTAAGAGTTTCATGTGAATTGTCTTGATCGTCGGATATCATTGAGAATGAAATAGGAAGAAGTGTTATTGAATGATTTCATGCAATTCTTCCCAGTATAAAATGAGTTAAGAATCAAGCTTTAAGTCTTGATCTATACAAAAGGAACTTGTTTTTTTTTCATTCTTTCCGTTTCATTGATAACATAAAAGACTTACTCTAAAGAGACGCTATCACTTGACTAATAAGATATCAAAGGGGTCTGAAAAATGTAATAGGGTGCTACTCTAGGCTCGCTTCGCTTCTTCAAGCTCTGCCCTTTCTTTCAAAAATAAACAAACAACGCTAACGAGCAAGAAAGTGGATGCGCTAAGGTGCAACGACTTTCACGCAGCCGCTACCCCGTTGCTTCTTGCCTTATTTTACTTAGTAAAACAACCTTTCATGCTAGGCGCTCACCATTTTTGTCAGGGTGGAAGCTGGCGGTCAAGGTTTGCTTAACCGGATACACGGAACTGGGATCTCTGTTGGATGCAAATCTTTCTATTAGGAAAGCCTCACTTATTCAAAGGGCTTCTTATCTAGAACCCTTTTTTTTTGCTTAGTTGAACGTAAGCGTCGGTAGGAGAGGTGGGATGATGATGAGTATGTAAATCAATAAAGACAAAAAAAGAAGAAATGGCAAGATAAATTAGATATCTATTTAGAAAATAATGATGTAGAGGGAAACTGAAAAGGAAGTTCAACCTACGAGGAGAGTGGTGGACAGGGATTCTCTACAATGACATTGTTCAGACCAATGGGAAGTGATGTAGCGCAGTTTGGTAGCGCCTTTGTTTTAGGTAAAAAATATCACGGTTTCAAATCCTGTCATCCCTACCTATTCTTCATCTCTGGGCAGTAACGAGGGATCCATTGAGGTCGATTCAAATTGTACATACAGATTTTCTTTTTATGAGACTATATGCATGCAGGATGTATTTGGGGTACAAAAAGAATCCTTTTTCCTTACAGTCGTATCTACATTGATAAGAAAGCGCTCTTAGTCCAATTCAGTTGAATGTGGGTCTCCAAAACCCAATGTCGTAGGTTCAAATCCTACAGAGCGTGATTTTTTTCTTCTTACATTTAATTAGAATGAAATAAATTCATTCAGTAACTTTCACAACAATCAGAGTTTGACCTCCTACGCCTGTGAATTAAAGAAAGGAGGAGCTAAAAGCCACTTGACTGTAAGGAGAGGACTTCCAGCACTCGATCTACGGCTGCGTCTTGTGATTTTGTAGATTAGGTACTTTTAAGGATAGTTTACACAGAAAAACCCAATCTTGTTTTCTTAGGGTTATGGTGGCACTACGTTTAAATTGACTTCCCCTCCCCTTCAACCTGCTCTAACTCCCTATATCATTAATAGAAGATCCAAATATAATAATTGCAATAATCTTACCCATAGTGAGAGGCATCTTCCACTTTTTAATTGAAGGGCTCCAAACCTCGCTTCGTCCTTAGTCCCTTGCTTCCTGCCTCCTCTATTTCCTTTCCGGCTCTTTATACCAATGTGATTTAATTCCAAGTGCATATTTCAAATACCTCATCAATGATTCTTAGATCCAGAGGTAGCACCGGTCCATCAATAGCAACATTCCTTCCTCTCGCACCCGAGCTAGTATCTCTTAGGTCGATATCCAGTAGCTTTAGTACTAGTAGAAGGAGAAAATCGATAGTAAAAGGTAGAGAACTAGAGACTCAGAGAGAGATCAGAAGCAAAACTCGACAAGTAGAAGGTAGAAACCAGGTGCTAAACAAAACAAGGCTTTACCCGGGGCCGCACGACTCAGGCAGACTCTCTACCCGTGTGCGTGCCTATTTCGCTTTAGGAGGTGTCATAGTGGATTTTGGGTAAAAAACTTTCGATTTATACTAATTCTCTTCTTGTTGTACCATGTACATGATGATAGTACTGTAGTGCTGTCAGCAACAATTGTTGTTAAGGAATAACTCAAGGATCGAGTTACTCAACTTGATCGCAAGGTCGACCATTTGGAAGGATTAGTGTAGACTATGACAGAAAGGCAGGGAAATTTGGAATCGTTGGTCACCAGATGCTAGATAATAAGTACCACGTCTTCCTAGTGAAGTAGAACCGTCTTCATGGGGCCTCAACAATCCCGGTGTCTATGTCCAAAGCGTGATGGTCCGTGTCAAATTGAGGATCTTACTGTGGAGCTAGGTTTTTGATTCGTGAACTGAATGTCTCACTCGGCGACCCCATACTTGATCCCAAAATCACAACCATTCAACAAGATTCGAAATGCCAAAGCTTGAAGACCACTAGAACATGGAACAATACTTTAAGGCTGTTCGTGCCCCTTTATTATGACGACCAAGGCACAATGGCAACAATCTATCTCTCTGGGGATGCGAAGAATATTTGAAACGACTTTTGAACCATCACATAGATTCTGACCCAACTACCGTAAGAATAGAATGGAAGGGCAAAACAGGATTCTATGCGCAGATGTGAATGCTCTATAACTAGAAAGATTCTAGCTTCTTTTCTTTAGAGAGGAATGATTACCTCGTTTGAGAACTACCATTCACGTACTATTCCTCCCCACTAAAAAGAGCGATTGAGAATCTGGAGAACCTAAACAAAAATGTAGAAGTGAGCATACCCTAAGGCTCTCCGCTCTCCCCCTTTTTTAGCCAACACCATCAACCCCATTTTTCACTGGCTCAAATCCAAAAATATGATGAACAGAAGGAAAGGAAAGCAGAAAGATAGGCGAACGACATGACTATAGTATCGGACAGATGTTTCCATGAGCGGTAAGCAGCAAATCTCACCTTATTTTGGGAAAGCTGGTGGCCGCGTATGAAATCTTTCAAAGCAAAGGGCGGCCTTATTCGACATTGTTGTTTACTCTGATCCGGTCTAGGTGGTTTTTGTTTACTAGAACGTAGGTGATCTAAATTCCTATGACCGAGTCTTTTTGGCCCCTATGAACATATTTTCTAAATGTATTAAAGATGGCCTTTTTAATCGGTGAAAAATGGTGGATGTCCACTAATGGCCATTCCTGGCTTGGCTCCGGTAACACAATTCCGGGAGGAGTCGGTAGTTGGGCATTGGATCCCATCTGACCTAGAGAATGTGTAATTTTAGGTCGAAGTTTGGTGCACCAACGCGTCACTTCTCTAGTGTAAGTATCGGGCTTCTTTTTCGTTGCCTAGGTTACACCTTTAGAATACCCCATAAGGGAAATTTTCTACTCCCTCCAATCTTCACTTTATGACATGCCGACTCCCCTTTCGTCATAAGGCATGGAATTAGACCAAGGGGAGTCTCTATAGGAACTAGTCCCTTATATTTTGCACATAAGAGATCGAGACATAGCCCTAGGGCATGGGGAAAGATGTAGATCGATCGCCCTATATAGACAACTACATAGAGGGCCTCCACCAATCTATATATTCTTTATTTAATTACCACCGTAAGAGAAATATTACAACCTATAAGGTCTTAAAGTTTCACATCTAAGTAATACCCGATCCGATAGTTTACGATATAGATAGGTAGATATTTTTAAAGAACATTAAAAAAAATATTAATAGATATCGATAGTTGTCTAGTCGTACCCAAACAATAATATTTCGAAGGGAAATCCAGCTATGATAAAATATTTCAAGCCGACTTCCGTAGGAAATCTAGACTTTCTTTTTGAAGCTGCAATCACATAAAAACATAAACTTTGAGGCTCAATAGCTAAATACATGCCAATTGAATCATAAGTCGAGATCATAAAGAGCATACCGCAAGTAGGAAGTGGAATTATTACAATGGATTCAAAATCATCAAAAATCTCTTATTAGAAAGAATTGAAACACATCGAAATGGTACCAGCCGTACTTAATAATTGCAGAAATATCTAGAATTGTCTCTATTAAAAGTATTATTCCAGAATAAATGGGCAATAGTTAGTAGAGGTGCCCCAGCAGCGAGCAGAAGTAAGGTGATTAGATACCTCAAGAAAGCCCGGCACGAACCATACATGGAAGGTTCCCTGCATAAGGGTCATCCATGATACCTTCTTCAGATTCACATGAACTAGCGGACCGATCACTGAGTGGGAATGCTCTCTCCATCATAAGAGAACCCTTTCGGAACTCCGCAAAAATGGGAGCCACTATCCCAGCCGGGATCCATCTAGGTTCTATTGATCATTTTCCCTTCCCAATAGTTGTACCTTGTCTTGGGGCGTCTTTGGCTTTCTGATAGAAAGCTCGACAAAGAAATCCAGGTATAGTAGGTAAGCTCTATTTGGCCCGGAGCATTGATTTCCCATAACGAGTATGCTATCTCTATCTCCCAATTACCTATCATGTCGTTAAAAAGGTTCTTTAGTTTCTCGGCCGCACCTCAAGGTGCATTTAGTTGTGTTACGTGAGACGAGGGCTATTCCCCACTCCATTCATTTTGCTCGTCCAGACGCGGTTCCCTTTCTTATTATCATCTACTGCCCTTTATTTCTTCCCGGCTATTCACACATGAAGATCGTCGTATGTATTCTTGACTTCAGATGTTGGTTCTATAATAGGTAGAAGTACATTTTGGAAGAATCAGTCTCCCAGGAAAACAACCCTTCTCCAAGAAGAAGTATGCTATGCCCCCGATCCCTATATAGAGAAAGAGCTGACTAGTGATTCCTAGTTTGTAGCGCGTTCGGTCGTTAACTCCTCGCACCTATGACATCGTTTCTAGGATCGACCGACACTCACCTGCACAGGTACCTATGTAATTCTTTCTCGGTTGCACATTCAACATAGCGTTCAGACTCATGTGCCTTTTAGAGCCAGGGGTATTCGAGCCTGCTGCGTACGATTAGCCAGCCTTACGAAGCCAAAAGGATTAGATGTCCCCCCATGCTACGGTTCTCTGTGGTCCAAACCCGATGCTGCTTTAGGTTATGGAGCAAGACAATAGTAGCCCCTCCGTATCCCAAAGCTCTCTTCCCTCCTAGGCACGCAACACTAAGTAATCCAAGACAACCCACCTTACTGACTAACAGTGGATACTCACATTTGTTAGACGTACTAAATACAAATCCATAAATGAGAAAAATGAAGGTTGCATTAATGATAAAGATCTCTGGGGAAACAGCTAAGAATGATCGAACATGTGGGAGGATCCAAAAAAAATCTGCTTTCATTTCCCCTGTATAGAGCACTGAGTTACTTAAGTTACAGTCTTCAGTAGGCAGGCTGCACTCTAGGCGGCTAAGAAGGCTCGCTAGACTAGCAGCCAGACCAATAATGAATGTGTAATGATGGGGATTCCACATGAGGCTCAATAAATAATTGAATGTAGAAAGGGGATCCTAAACTAAAAAGGAGTCCATGACCCCTTTTAGAGCTTATAAGGGGAAGTTGAACTCCAAACCCTTTCTCTTGAGTATACCCTTAACAAAAACATATACATCATTTTGTGACATTTGCGCATAGCCGTCGTGCGTGGCTAAAAATTCAACCAAAAATAAGATCCCAAATTCATTTTTTAGTTCCATTGAGAAAGTCTTTTCTTATAAAAGACGCCAATCTACGAGGGAAGATGCAGATAAAAGACCAATATCCTGATGTTATCTTGTACGACATAAGCTTTAGATCTATCAATGAATAATAAACATTTCATAAGAAAAGAATAATTTTGAGTTTCAATCTCAAAGAAAGGTATAGGTTAAATTTCATAGTCTATTCAATATTTTTCTTCCAATTCTAAGGAAAAAAATCACAATTTTTTTTTCAATAAACGACGAACTCCATTATACATATGATAGGACAGGACTAGGACAGTATTCTTGATGAAGATTAAGATGATATTTTCAGACAAAAGAAGATAAAAAAAGAAAACTATAGTGGCTATGAAAGCTCCAGAGATTCTATGAGAAATTGAAAACATCGAAGTAAGTTGTGTCTTATAAATATGAAGATGAGGATATAGGGGGCGAAGTATATTCATGATATTCAGAAAGATTTATGTTAATTCGCTCTGCGAGCAGAGCAGTATACCGAAAAAAGAAGCGACTACCTTACTTAAGCAATTCTTCTTCTTATTCTTCTTTATTAGTTGAAGTTCCTATATTTGTTTTTATTTATTTTATGAATGTTATAAGTCCTAATTCTTTGGTAGCGGACCTCTTTGATAGTTCGACGGTTATTCCCCGTCTAATACAACTATTCGATTGTTCGACTATTATGATTGTGAGTCAAAAGGAATGTAATAGGAGTGAAGTGGAGATCACAAACGATCTTAAGTGAGTTTGAAAATTGACTTATTTATTAAAAGAAATATCCTTCACTGTGCTCACTTTTCCAAGACTTTAGCTCGTAGGTCAGTCTATTCGACTTTTTCTTGCAAATCCTCTCTTTTATGCTTTCTAAGGAATGTCACGCCTGTCTGTTTATGAATCCGCTGTTCATGAATTGAATGTGCGATGGAACCCCTTCCTTGATGAGGATTGCTAAAATCTTTCTTTTTTAATGAAAAAGATTGGGTTTGTAAGCTCCATGTGGTAAGTGGAGGTTCTGGAGACAGGATACCTAAGTCATGTAGCTCGTTAAGAGTAATTAGGAATTCATTCTTACAAATAAGATCTATCGACTACGGAATATAGAAGATAGGAAAGCAATCAGTACACAAATCCCTTCCTCTAGAAGGAGTGAACCCGACCACTTCACGCTGAAGTTCATACTCATACTGATCTACGAACCACCCTTTTCTTTGATTTGTCCTTCTTCACCTCTATTAAGCCTATAACCGATCATTTAGTTAGCCTCCTTAGGACTCTAAAAAATGTAACCTAGCCTGATACCTATTTACTCGCCTGGGCCACGCGTATCCATCATATATAATATGCCCGACTATCGAGGGAAATCCCCCTCTTAGATAAAGTCTTCGATCGCCTGAAGATTGCACAAAAAAACAAAAAGAGCAAAATCGATATAAGATAAGACAGGATGTAAATTATATCCCAATTTTGCCTTCTACCACTCCATGGAAGTAAGACTAGCAACTATTATAGGGCCCTCCTCCAATTAGGGAAACTACTAAGACTGGATCACAGTGATCGATAGGAAAGAAAACTAAAACTCAAACTACAGGAAAGAGAGAAAGAGGGGAGCTAGATGAGCTTACTACTCCAATTGTAACTGGATCGAAAAGAGAGTGGACTGAGCATCTTTCAAATTTTAAAGATCTATCAAAGCTTATTTGTAATGAAGACCCCTTTTCTACTTTCAAACTTTCCAATTGCATGTTAGTAAACTCCTACTCGCTTCAGGGCAGTCTAACCCACAGACTGCAAGAACCAGCTTGCTGGCAGAACGAAAGACTTGAAGCAGATAGCTGGAAACTGGAATTTCCACTAGATGTATCTTACTGGCTGCAAGGGATTACCTTGGCGGTCCTACTGTAGGAACCCCAACTTACAAGGGAACTGAAGTGGAAGACCTTAACACTTCCACTGCCCGAAAGCCTTATCATTGGAAGGTAACTGTACTATAAGCAATGAATATGAGCAATTCTCCATATTCTTCTCTTTGGCATAACTAGTATGAAGCATACTACAGCAAAGACCAGTCCACTAACAATGTTATACAGTAAGACAGTATAAGTCAATACTGGAAGGGCACACGAAATAGACAACTACTTACTAGGCTAGGGTAGTCGGTTTTTCATCTTTCCTTTATTTTACTTTACCCTAGTGGAAATTCATTTTTCAAAGTTACTAGGTAATTAGTGAAGAGATTTATAAAAGTGACTAGCTTGGTGGAAAGATATTATCTTCGGAGGAAAATCTAAGTATGCTCCAGTAGTCTTGATATTTGTTAGTTTGAGGTTTCATTAGTTTTATACTAACAAGAAAGCTTCGGTGACCGCTCTACCTAGCGCATTAGCCCCATACTATACAGAAGGCCTATGCGAAGAAAAGTCTTGCCCATCATCAAAGCAAGCCCAAATCCATGCAAGAAGTCCATCCAGATCTGTCCAAATTCAAAGCCCCATGCAAGACAATTGAAATCTAGCAAATGATATGAGACCATCCAAATGATATTCAGTGGGCTAAACGCAAGTAGCTTTGGCCCATGATCCAAGAGATCCAAAACTAGTTAATCGTGCTATCCTTACCTTATAACCAATAAGCCAATCAAGCTATCCTTACCTTTCGACAAACCCCCTCGATTATGTTTCTACAGCAGTATATAATCTCGGACCTGATGGACTCCTACTGAAAAATGGGTTTTCCAACTATGATTGTAAGAATCCGTGAAATAATGTTCTTTCTCCTTTTTGTCTTCTTTCTTGATGGAGCTATGTTTGGGAAAGCTTAGCTTTCTATTCTGTTGCAAAAGGGGGACGCTTTCTTCCCCCCTAAATGTCAGTTCCGCCATTAGGGCCTAACAAGAAGCATAATTCTATTCCAAACATTCATTTCAGTCCAACGATATTAGTCTATAGTTCGGAGCGCGTGTTCCATTCGACACAAATTGTCTCCATCCCTAGTATAGCGGAGGTCTTACTTGTATTGCAATAATGATAAAATGTACGAATAAAGTAATGAGAACACCAGCCCACTTTTAGATGTGGCTTCATTTAAGAATTTTTTTTGTTTTGAATAAAGAATCGCATGAACTTTTAGTGTAAGGCAGGTGTTATCTCGGTGGATAGATGGGATAAATGCATATATATTTTTATAATGTTATTTTTATGTTGATATATTAAAGAATGAAATCTATAAAAGTTTATGAGTCCCATTATTTAAAATCGTCTTTCTCATACTGTGTAAAAAAACTTCAAGTTTGAATTATGCACTTTACTCAACAGGAAGCGTCACAGCCACCCCCAATATTGATCTGCAGTATTAGTTTGTGAAAGTCGTTTGATTTTTAACCTAGAGAGATTGACTTAGTTGTATCATGCAAATGTACAACACTTAGGTGCTTTCTAAAATCATACTATATGAAAAATGTATGCATGTGTGGTTAATGAATGACTATATCTTAAGTAAAAAAGGTAAGACCTAAACAGAGAAATGAGTTTAGCACAACAAGCTATAGAAACCTAATCCTAAAAATAGAAAACCCATCACTGAACAATCATAGGAATAGAAGAAATTGGGTTTAACTAAGCCCTTAACCCAAGATTAGGTGGAGCCTTAAACTGACACAAGAAGGACCTTGTAGGATAACGGACTTAGTCAACCCAACATAGGTTGTTAATCGAAAAGGAGAAGTCCCATGAAGCGGTTGAGGGGTATCAAGAAGATGCATTGGCTGATAAAATATCCATCACCCTTTCTCGGTTCGTCCCCATATAAATCTTCCTATTGGCTTCTCACCCCAGACTGAGACTCTCTCTTCTCGTCCGGAAGAATAGTTGTCTTCCTGGTTAAATAGTCATCGGTCTTTGGCACAAAAGAAAGTCGAGAAAGTTGAAACACAAGGTGATTGTCGCTCAAGCAACTTTGGAAGCAAACTCTGTGAAAAAGTCGTTTACATAAAATGAATGGGAAGGGCTCTTCCTCTCTATCTTGAACCTAGATCAGCTCAGCATGGATGAACAATGTGTGCATTGTGTGGAGTGAGATCACTACCATACCCTTTTTAATTTATCCACTGAACATATGCTTCGAGTATATACCAAGAGAGACTATGATTGAGTGCAGCAGACACCCGCTAATCCGTGCTTCCATTCGCGACCTGAAGCCAAGCCATTGACGTGCCTTGAAGGACCTTTCAAGCCTCCCCGCTTAGACTCGTTTGCTTTCCAATTCTCACTCTGAAAAAAAAGTCTAAGCGATCGAGACAATAAGGAATGTTGGAGCAATTTCCTTAGTTGAGTCCCTGCCTCTAGCTTGGGTTCTTAAGAAAATGGGCGGATTTATACTGTATTACTATATCATTCTGGACAAGACATTCGGAAGCGAGCCAACAGGTCGACTTACTTTCTAGAATAAGTATATGCTACTGTGATCAAATCTGCTTGTCGCATATCCGCTCAAGCAAGCTTGTCCCTAGTTGGCCAAGTATTTGCTTTGAATCGTATGTGAGGGATTGAATTACATTAGTATAGTAGGATAAATATATCTTCCCTAGGGAAAGAAATGATAGTAGCTTATTTCCTCGTCTCTCTATTGATTTAAAGTTTGAGGATTCGTAAGAAGTTGGGGTCGATTTCTTTCTTTGTTGTTGATATCCTACAAATATTATGTTATTATGTATTTCATCCCTTTTTTTGTAGATTGATTATGATAGTGCTTTTACAGGAATGAGTTGATAAAAGAAATGTTCATGATTCCCTATGTTTCGTTACTTCATTTTTCAATAAAATGAGTTGAACATAGTGAAACAAAATATTCCTTATTCCCTAATCCCTATTTATTTCTTTTGGTTTATCATAAGAGCAACGAATACATATCTCAAAAGCATCATGCTTTAAGGCACCACGTGTAGCAAATCCAAACATACCTAATGCCCCCTCGTCTGTCGCTGCAAACTCTCTCTCATGGTTCCGGCTCCCGAGGCAAATCAGGCTTGGACGAAAGAAAGGAGTAACTTATTCTTTCAAATATAAAATGATCTCGGGGATGGTCAAAGAGTTTCGGATTTCAATGTGACAACCAATTTGATATAATCAAGGAACTGAAAAAAGGAAGCGGGAGCTAAAAAGAAGATTTTTCTGCAACCGATTCCACATTTAATGGGATTAGGGAATACCAAAGTCATGTCCAAGATGGATGGGGTGGAGGGAAAAACCTAACAATAGTTCCAATCGAGAAGGGGGGAACACAGGAGTACTAAACGGGGATAAGGGATACCTCCGGTAAAGGAAGTAAGGGATGGCTCGCTTTTGGGAGGTAGACTTGGGCAGCAAGCTATGTGTTGTCTTACCCAGAAAGCAAAAGTTGCTCTAGTCAAAGGTGACAACGAGGGACCGAATTAAAACCTTTGTTTTCTACGCTTTCTGCTATCATGAAATGGAGTGTGTTGTTATAGTCTTACCATTTTTGAAACATTTCAAGTAGTAGCATCTCAAGCCAGCACAAAAAGTGTTTCCATCAGATCGGGGCTTTAGGCAAGCTAGCTAGTCAGTGAGCTAGATTTGGTAGGAGTAAATTGACTTGGAAGAGAAATTTTTCTAAGCTTGGAACTAGGTAATCTATGTGTCAAAGGGCTACTTTTCTTCCTATCCGTTCCCTTGCTTGAAGCTTATGAATCAATCCCATTCTACTAATGTGTACTTCTTTGGAACAACTTTCCCGATTTCATCATACTCTTTACTTTTCTTCCCCTTTTTGGTATTTGCTATCTTGTGGTCCGATCCCTTATTTTTATGCTTACCATATGACAGATTCCTCTTGCAACGTCTGTTGGGAGGTAGCATATAATAGATATATCTACTAGGCCTTTTGTCGTGGAAGCATATGGAAAAACAAAAGAGAAAACAACTAGATAAACTGCGGAATCACTCGCATTTGAAGCCTTCGCTCCTATTTCAATAATTGAGATAACTGTCTTGCCTTATTAGTTAGGACATCCAAGCTTCTAGTCTAATGACTGGATACGACCAACCCCGAATCTCTAAGCCCTTGTTTTTACAAGAATTGTCGTAGCTAACCGTACATGACTTCCCAGAGATTGGGATACTTCTATTTATAATTATAGAAAGAAGATCCTACTTTCCCATGAAGACTAAAAGAGAACAAAAACCATTCATCTTTGGAAGAACCCCAAGATGTTTTGTCCCGGAATATTGCTATCATATAAGGGATGAAAGTTGATCATTTCTTGTTCTTATCAGCTATGGCTAGTCATTTGAGTATTAAAGTAATGAATTGTCAATGATCAAAGGGTGTAGTTACCACAAATATAGAGTAGTTCATTGAGGCTCCACATACCTGAGCTAAAGAGATGATCTGGGTAAACCCCATTTTTTGTGAGGTAAGTCACCTCCCACATTCTTCTAAAGCAAAAATAAAAGAAATTGTGTACGTAATCTGGCCTCAAAGACAACTCATCTTAAGAGGACTACATTTAACAACAGGTAGAATGAAAAATGAATTCCTACAAGAGAAGGAAAATTTAAGACTTCGGGAAAACATATTAGAATAGACAAACAAACAAAGATAGAGATAGGTTGCATCGAGAAAGATGACTGGTGATTCTTCACTTATTTATTCACTTCATTCTCCATCTAAGTTCTTTACTGTTTCAACTGCAAATTCCGAAAAAGGATCCCTCCTTATACTGGTTGTCTTTCATTAGCTGCTGTTGTTCTCACTCTAATTATTATGATCGTTCGGACTCTCCATGATAGTTAGCTCGGTAGAGTGGCAGGTGAAACCTGTCTCTCTTTATAGATATTGATATTGATATTGAGTAGGTAGGCGGCTAGTCACTTGTTACTCGTGTAGTGAGAAAAATCTTATTTTATTCTCAGTTCAAGCACGATTTGAAGGTTTGTGATAGACGTTGACCTTTCCTGGATAAATGATCTCAAATTGGATTTTTTTTATTGTTGCAGATCTGTGAAAATAATCGATTCATTTGTCCCTGGTTCCGATTGGAAGTGTAATATGTAGTGGGATCGATATGTTTATTTGTACATATATAAGACATGATTTTTGCTTTGTCATTTAAGTCGGACCTAGAATGTATTAGTAAGGATCTTTCCCCTGCCTATTTGTTTGGAGGGTGCTTTTCTTTGCTCTGAGTCCTCTCTCATCCAAGCAACTGAAAAAAAGCAAGAATTAAACTACGATCTAAAAGAAGGCGTGCTCCTATTGAGAATACGAGACAACCTTCCACTTTTTTGGCGTACTTGTTTGATGAGCACTTTTAAGCCTAAGCGCCCCATATGTAAAAAGCTAGACAAAGCAAGGCTGAAGTAGCAATCTATGTAGTGGTTGTAGGTGCAGATTAAGATGAATTGGATAGAGGCACGTATGAGTAGCTGAATGCAAGATTGGCTATTTAGATAAGGTTTCGAAAAGCAGTTTTTCCACTTGTGTGAATCACAGTTCTTTTGCCTGTGTTAACTTTACAGTGGGTGGAGTGCCATCTAATGACATATAGTATTAAATAAATAGTATTAAATAATATTAGTATTTACTGTGTACTAATCCTAGTCCTATTAGGATTAGTAATCCTTAATCCTAGTCCTATTAGGATTAGTACTCCTTCCTATATCTCCTATATATATCTCCAATGTATTCCATTATTAGGTTAACACTTCAATACAGTCAATATTCCTTCATGGTATCAAGAGCCAGAAAACCTAGATCTTCTTTTCTCTAGGTTTTTCCACTCTCTTTAGGGCACCGATCGTTCCCTCTCTTCTCTTGGGCCGCGGCAGCCATGACAACCGAGGTGGATCCTCTTCTGGCGTTAAACTCCTTCTCAGGCATCTTCATGACCTGATTCCCAAAAAATTATCAGACATAAATTACCTACATGGAAAACCACCGTTCTTACAGCCCTTGAGGCCAATTACCTTCTCAAATACGTCGATGGAAGCATAGAACCGCCGCCGACAGTCATCACCGCCACGGACAAATTAGAAAAAAACAAATCCGGCCCATGCCGCCTGGAAAGCCGTGGATGGTCAGATCTGATCATGTTTGATTGCGGTCATTTCTCCCACGGTGCAGAAACACGTCCGATCCTACACAACTGCTTCAGCCGTGTGGACGGCCCTCGCAACACGCTATGCATCAATTTCCCACTCTCATATTTTTCAATTGCGTGATCATCTCCACACAATTACCAAAGGCACGAAAACTATGGCGGAGTATTTAGATGAGGTCTCCACCATTATCACAGCCCTCGACACGGTGAACAAAATTATTCCCGAAAAAGATCTCGTCATGTGCATCATTCGGGGGCTCCCATCAGCTTACTCCTCCATTAAACAGGCGGTTCGCATCAGTCCAACGCCCGTTGACCTGGATACTCTCTCCTCGTGGCTAAAAAGTGAAGAAATCAGCGTGTATCTTGAGAGCAAACTTCTTCTCCGAGAAGCCGCTGTTATAGAGCCGGCCACCGCCCTCACCGCAAGCCAGAACTATCGCGGTGGGAGTGGTAGCGGCTGGCAGGGGAGCCGCGGCGGCTACGGCAGAAACAGCAGAGGCCGCGGGCGCGGCGGTCGGCAGGGGAGTCGTCCGCCGTACGAAGGTCAGCAGCACGGAAGCAACAACAACCTGCACTTCTTCGGCAGCGGCGGGCAGTTATCTTCCAGGGGTGGGCAGGGAACTTACGAGCGGGATCGTCCAACTTGTCAAATCTGTCAGAAAACATGACACACCGCTGTTTGTTGCTGGTTTCAGTATGAGGAGAGCCGAAATAGTGATAACCATGCCAATGATGCATCTCAAGCCGGCCCTTCCTCTGAATGGCTATTGGATACTGGGGCCAACATGCACGTTACTTCTGATCTATCCAAGCTTAACGCTCCAAATTCATATCATGGCTCCAATGGTATTAATGTTGGAAACGGTGAGTCCCTTAATATTTCTTACACTGGAACGGATACCATTAAAACCCCCACCGCTATCTTTCACCTAGGTAACCTTACCCACGTCCCTTCTATTAAAACCAATCTCCTTTCAGTTCACCAATTCATAAAAGACAATAATTGCTCACTCTTGTTCACCTCTAATGATTTTCATATCCTAGACAATAGTACCAAGAGGGTGATTTTTCAGGGCCCCTGTGAGCATGGTCTGTACGTTCTTCCTTGCACAAGTTCGTCTGCCCACCCAGTTTAAGAAAGCGTTCCTGTGGCTCCGGTGGCTCTTTCGGCTGATGGCCACAGTCTGTTGTGGCACAGTCGTCTGGGTCACCCGTCTACTCAAATAATAAATTCTTTAATGTCTCAATTAGGTTTTTCTTCCATTCATGTAAACAATTGTGACTCCTGTTCAATTGCTAAATCTCATAAATTACCTTTTACTTTACCTGAGAAGCGTACAACTGCACCTTTTCAACTTATTCATTCTGACCTATGGGGTCCTACTGCTATTCCTTCATTTGCTGGTTGTACCCACTAAAACACAAATCACAGGCATACACCACCTTTCTCGCTTATATAAAAATGGTGAAACCACAATTCAATTCTGATGTTAAACTGTTTCGAAGTGACAATGGAAAGGAATATGTCAATAACATCTTTGGCCAGTTTCTGCAATCCCTGGGAATTATACATCAAACCTCCTGTCCATACACTCCCGAACAGAATGGGTGGCTGAGTTTAAGCATCGCCATCTCATTGAAACGGTGGTTACTCTTCTACATCAATCTCATCTCCCTGTCTCCTTTTGGGTAGAAGCTCTAGCCACCGCAAACTACCTCATTAACAGAATGCCCAGTCACACTCTCTCCAACAAATCACCCTATCAACTCCTTTACCAAGAATTTCCCAATTATACCAACCTCCGCGTCTTTGGGTGTCTTGCCTACCCTTGGCTACACCCTCATATTACTCACAAATTACATCCCCGATCCCGTCCTTGTATGTTTTTGGGCTATCATCCTACCTCCATGGGTTATCGCTGTCTTGACCCACAAACTCATAAAGTCTACATATCTCGTCATGTCAAATTTGTCAAAAATGAGTTTCCCTACGAGTCTATTTCCCCCTCCACAAATACATCATTCATTGGCGTCCTTCCCCTTTTTCCAACATACTCACAGGGTCCCTCACCACCTTCTCCCACACCTACACCCACTACCCAATTACCCCTCATCATCCCTTCGACCGTCACCCACAATACACTCGCAACCACCACCCACACTCACAACCTACCCGAACCACCCCATACCCACAACATCTCTAGCCCGATCCGTTTTGGGTCCTTCCCGGCCACCCCCAAATCACCACCGCCCATACCACCCCCCAATACTCATCCCATGTTAACCCGTGGCAAAGCCGGTATCTTTAAACCCAAAACCTTTCAAGCTATAATACTACCAAATACACCCCTTCCCAATAGTGAACCAACAACCTACTCTGTTGCCTCAAAAAATGCTTATTGGCATCATGCTATGGATGACGAGTTTAAGGCTTTGACTGATCAGGAAATGTGGGTTCTTGTACGTAAGCCCCATGGGCGGCACCCAGTGGGCTGTAAATGGGTGTACAAAATTAAACACAATGCCGATGGCAGTATTTCCAGATACAAGGCTCGTTTAGTTGCTAAAGGCTACAATCAGGAGTATGGGCTTGATTACTCCAAGACATTCAGTCCTGTTATTCGGCAGGAAACCATTCGCCTGGTACCGACACTCACCGTGCGCAACAATTGGCTCATCAATCAGTTGGATGTGTCCAATGCTTTTCTTCATGACATGCTTGATGAAACTATCTACATGACGCAACCACCGGGCTATGTTGATCCCCGCTTCCCTCAACATGTTTGCAAACTCTAGAAGTTTCTGTATGGGCTCAAGCAAGCCCGCGGTGCTTGGTACACACGTATGAAAATGTTCCTCTAGGGACTCGGCTTCACGTGTTACATACACGACACGAGTCTGTTTAATCGACATTGAGCACACGGTACAGTCATTCTTCTTGTATATGTAGATGATATCATTATTACAGGCTCTACTGCAGCTCTCATTTAGGATGTCACTCGAGCTATGCATACTACCATCAAAATGAAGGACCTTGGCCCATTACATTATTTTCTGGGAATAGAGGTTTCTCGGACAAGCAGTGGCTTGTTTCTTCATCAGTCAAAATATGCTCGAGATCTGTTGCAGAAAGCTGGACTGGAAAAAATGCACCAGTCAACCAACACCGATGGCAGTCTCTTCGTCTACGAATGGAGCCGACACCCCCTTTGCCGATATCACCCACTTTCACAGCCTCATTGGGGCTCTACAGTATCTGGCCATTACCCGTCCTGACATCCAATTTGCTGTCAACCGAGTTTCTCAGTGCATGCATCAACCAAGTGAACATGATTACCATTTTCTAAAATGCATTCTCAGGTACATTTTTGGCACTCTTGGTCGTGGTTTACTCATTCGACCCGGGGACTTGGAGCTTCGGGGTTTCTCAGATTCAGATTAGGCGAATGATAAAAATGACAGAAAATCTACATTAGGGTTTCTTGTTTTTTGGGGGCCGAACCTGATCTCCTGGTGTACAAAAAAGCAACCCAAGGTCTCTCGGTCCTCGACTGAAGCGGAATACCGCGCTCTTGCTCTTCTTGCTGCTGAGACCATGTGGGTCACATATATTCTTCGCAAACTCCGCGCCACTCACACTGTTCCTGCTCTCTATTGTGACAACAAATCAACCATCTGTGTGGCCAAGAATTCCGTCCTACACACCAGAATGAAGCATGTTGATACCGATTGTCTCTTTGTTCGCGATGAAGTTCAGGCCGACACCATGACTGTGCAGTATGTACCCACTGAAGAACAACCGACTGATATTCTCACCAAGCCTCTCCCAAGCCGATAGCACGATTACCTCAGTTCAAAGCTTCCGTTCGTTTCTGCTCAGCTCAGCTTGAGGGGGGATAATAACATATAGTATTAAATAAATAGTATTAAATAGTATTAGTATTTACTATGTACTAATCCTAGTCCTATTAGGATTAGTACTCCTTAATACTAGTCCTATTAGGATTAGTACTCCTTCCTATATCTCCTATATATATATATATCTCGCATGTATTCCCTTATTAGGTTAACACTTCAATACAATCAATATTCCTTCACCATCCAAGCATATTCTCATATCCTATTTTCCATTTTTTAAAGCTCATTTTGAGCAATTGTAAGATTTATTGAGTTCCTCGCCACTTCCACTTGCAGTGCCAATTGCTACTCTTTCTCCCAAAGGACTGCTTTTTGTGTTGGCAAGAATATCTTTGGAAAAAGAGGTGATTTCAAGATCTAAGTGAATTCGATGCCACTAAGTTCAATTCTAAGCTAAAACAATTCAACTGCAGTCAAAAGGTAAAATCTTCTCCTGCGTTGATAGAAAGAGCTTTCTTTTCATCCAACTATTAATATCATAAGAAAGTTGTTAGCTTAGGGCAGAGGTATGCCACAATCCTACCCGAGTTCCACATCATTGATGTCGTTGTTTATTCGCTTTTAGGGTGAGCGTTCTGGAATAACAACGATCAATTCCCTATTTAATCAAACAAGAAAATTAGACACCTTACACTCTAAACTCTGACAATTGAAACAACTAAATCAAGCATCAAAAATAAAATATTTTTGCTTTCTATTCTATCTATATAGTAGATTAGATTGACGGATGGTGCACCTGTAAACAATTCATAGAACATGTTCATTTTCGTCTTCTTCGATTCCTCAATTGCTCTTTTATAGCAAGTTCATTAGGAAAATCCAATTTGGAGCAATAACCATTCATGCATTCTAAGTCATTAGTGAATTTTTTCAATATCCACATATTCTTTTTAAATAAATTTAATAAGAAAGCAAGTAATAGAAATATTATGAAGTTAGAGATTGAATCAATCTATAGTGAATGGATGAATCAAATACAATCACAATTAAAATGAAAGACCAATTAAAGAAAACATAACTCACACGAAGCTTTCCTACATGATGACTCTTATTTAAACTGGTACTAGTTCGGATATCACATAAGGGGAATCCAATTCTAGGAGTTCTCCAAAGACCTATCCCATATAAAAGAGAAAAGATATATTAACTCTCTAGCCCAAGAATATATCTTATGAAAAGAAAAGATTGATCGTCAGCGGAGGTTGCAAAATGCAATTTTTAGATAGAATCCAAGACATCAGAGAATTGCTGGAATTTTCTCTATTAAAAGTAAGAGATACCCAGGTATTCCCAAAGAGAAGTCTTGCTATGGTTTTCCCAATTGAACATAGAGAATGTTGGTTGTCGTACATACACATAGGTGCAATTTCATTTTCTTCCACTTTTCTAAATCGTATGAGGGGAATTGAGTAAAATATCCTTGTTCATAGTTCCAGTGAACTCTCTTGTCTTTAAAATCCCTTTTGTACTCCCCTATTCTAAAAAAGACCGCTATGCTCCTTGACTTTTGGGTTTTTGTTCTTTTTGCTGCAACTATTTAGCTATATTCGTCTCCTTTTGTTAATTCCTATCAGGAAAGATAGCTCTACAGTTCAAGGCTTCCTTGATTGGTATTACTGGCTTGTTTGTCTACTTGTTGAGACTACTCCTATATATTCGGTGATACGCCCTTATTATCCCGTCTTTGAGACTAAACTAAGGCACATCCCTTCTTTGTTTAGGGTTTGGTTTCGTTTTTCTGTTCAGAATAAAATACTAGGTTGGGGCTTTCTTTCTTGCTGTTTCCGATATTCCAATGGAAAGAAAAGAGAGGTTTTACTTCTTTCGGATATAGGCTTTCCCAAGTTAATGGAAAGATTTTAGAATACCAAAGAAAAATAGCAATCTAGCCCTGATATCCTTGTTACTATCTCTGCTGAGAAAGATCCGAATTTCCCAGTGAGTACTTTTCCTGTTAGGCGTACCAACACCTAAAGGATATCAAGGAAGGATTTGCAGGACTGGAGTTCGTTCTTGGATCTACAGAATGACCAATTTTTTCTCGAAAACCACTCTTACGGTAGGTTCCACATGGGGTTGAATATTGAAGGTTGTTTTTGTGCATTTTGGATATGGAATCTGTACTTCCGGAAAGGTTCTCCCTATCCCGGACAACCTCTCTTCTTATAGGATTTATAGAGTTTACCTTCAAGGTTAGATTCCACAGATCTAATCGGCGGAAAATAGCACTTGCTAATACTTCTTAAGAGATGGGGCCTACAGGGAAATTAGATAGCAGATTCCCCTTTATTGTCTTCAATGTCTTGACTTTAGTAATAATTGATTGTAAGAGAAGGATATAGACTTTCCTAAGAAGGTCTTATATATTCTTAAAAGTCATGATTGTTTTTTACCTTCTTTCTTAGGAAAGACACGTATTCGTACAGACAAGATCCTTAGATGATCCTTTCTGTATCATATGTCCTATTTTGAAAACGTCTTCCCCGGATCCGACATAGGTCAACAATTGTGGAAGCTCCATATGGTCTCTATAACATCTTTCTCGACACATAACAAGGCATAAAGACGAGTCTAACATGGAATACGGTAATTGTGCCTTAAACGACACGATATATGCTTCAAAGAGGGTGTTCATGAAGGATTGTGGGATAGCCTTCCACTCGGACATGAGATAATTCCCTTGGCTGGTAGGCTGTCTTAAGTAAAATGAATACACATAAAGACAAGACATCTTAAGATTCACTAAAATAATAAAAGCTTTATCTTTCTAGCGATGCGGGAAAGGAATAATAATTAGACTCTTATAGCAACTCGGGAGCATTAGCATCTATTTTATAGAATATAACAACCTTATCTATTTGGTTTCGATGACTGCTGAAACATGGTGGAAATGGGAATATGATCAATCCAGGCTTATAAGAAGTACAGGGGTTCTTGTAAGTGGGGTCAGAGGTTCTAGTGACTAAAGGAATAAGGCATTTTGGTATTGTTAAAGTAATTGGCGGAAATGCCCTTGAGATGAGAATCCCGTTGAAATGGAAAGTCCTTGGTCTACATACATTAGTATTAGGTTACGCTCCTATTATTGAAAATGAGTTATCCCCTCCCCTTTGGTTAAGTTGTCTTAAGCCCGAATGCATCCTTATGGAAGAAGGTTGGGATATCGGCTACGAGCGATAGTACTTGTTGTTCACCTCCACCTTCCGACGTTGCTGACCCCTACCGGGACCCTTTCCTTTATTCGCTACAATACTAGTCCCAAATTTGAGTTCGTTGCACTCACCCTTCTTTTCTCTTAATCATTCATGAACCCTAAATGGAAGATAAAAGACATTACTAAGCAAACTCTCTGTCAGTCCTCGTTGGTTAATTTTTTCAACAGAAGAAAGGAGTGCCACAAGACTATTCCACTAGCGATCCTACTTCAATAACATTATGTTAATACGTAAATTCTCCCTATCCTGTAGGAGTGACAACCGAAGTGTAGATCGATGAAGATATTTATTCAAAAATGAAAGGAAAGCACCGAATGACAAGAATGATTAAAAAGAGGCCTCAACTGAAGTTAATAAATCTAAAGAGTAAGAAAGAGGTGATGACGTGATTGCTTATGTACCTATGTTTGTGTTGCTTGACAAGTATACCTATTAATCAGTTGATATATCTCTATTTGTGTTTTTGTCTAGGTCGTCTAAACTTGGTCTTCTTTGAGTTTATGTTATTCCTCGCTCGTCGGAGCTTTTGTAGGCTGAAGAAAATGCTTAGATGAGAAGAAGTCAAAGAAAAAGTCAAAACAAGAAGGAAAAAGAAATCTCTTCCACTCCTCTAGAGGATAAGGAAGTGATTGGGATGACAATGCTAGTTCAAGATAAGATGACGACCGGCTGACTTACTGAATGGACGGACACTTTGATCTTGATCGTGTAATCTAAGTCACAATGAATGAATATTGTTAGTGCGACTGGAGTCTCTATATCCCACAACAACGATCTTCAAACTAATAAACCAACCTTTAACTTCTCATATGGGCAATCATCCACACGAGGACCAGAAGACGACATTGTTAGGATATATAGAGCCCTTATCCAAGAAATGAGCTATATTGCTTGGAATACCTCAGATAAAGCTATTTGAAGTAAAAGATTCACCTTCTTGCCTTAGACAACGCTTTGTAAAGCGTAGCGCTTCGTGCCTTCACTTATGAACTCAAACAATCCCACAGATCATTTTTCCAAACATGACTTGAAACTCTTTCTTTCCTAAGTAAGCGTCAGTAGCTTAATGCCTTATGAACATTAATTTTCTCTCGAGCAGCTGAACTAGTGGAACTCAAAACTAGCTACTAGGAATAAAAGACAACCATTTGAACATCAAGCTTATGGACAAGTAGCTTCCATTTCTGTGCTTTTATGGTGCCCTCTTTGACCTTTCTTCGGTTCACAAGAAATATCATCAAAGTTCTCTTTTCCTATCAAACCTAAGGCAGCCATCAAACCATGTGAGATAGAAGTCTACTATAACCGGCTCATCTGATACTCGAGTTAGACCGCTAGCATCTTACCAACCATATTCAGTCCCTACCCCTATCTTTCTGTATCCCATCACGAGCAATTAAATTTTTGAAATCTGAATGAAATTTTCGGTTAGAGAGCTCATTCAAGCTTGAGGCTTGTTCCGGAAACTCCAATTGCGCTCACCTGACACGATATCTTTAGCCTAGGTGGAGATTTTGCTCATTCGACAACCATAATAAGCTTCACAAGTGGATTACACATGCTAAGGACACAGCAGATTAGAAGGGACAAGAGGTTCCACTCATCAAAGTGTGAGACGCAAGGCTTCTTCCTAGATGAAATCTACCCTCTTTGATACTTTCAACTCAATCCCACGATCCTATTATCCAATCTCATTTAGAAACGTCGGGGGACAAAATCCAACTAGAAAAACTCACATTGGGATTAGGGATAATTAGGCTCAAACTGATGACTTCCACTACATCAAAGTGATGGTCTACTGTTGATTTATATCCCTTTCATGCACCATCGAGAAATATAACTTAATAATACTAACTCAAAGGGTAGAGAAACTCAATGCCACTATTCATGAACAACTTAAAGCCGAGCCTTCGTTTTGCACTACTACGGATATGAAAATAATGGTAAAAATGTGATTCAATTTGCAACTCCCCCTATCTGAAATAGGATTGACTACCAATTCCAAAGGAACTGGATTTACATATCCTTTCCATTCAACAGTTCTTATATGTTTCCACGCCCCTTTGAGACCCCAAAAAAATGGAGAAATTCCTTTTCTTAGGAACACATACTAGATTCGTCACTACAATAAGTATAATGGTAACCCTACCATTAACTACTTCATTTATGAATATCATAGTAATAGAAATACATGTCCTAACGAGACATATTTTGGAACTTGCTATCCTCTTTCCTAGAAGGCAAAGATTTACCTCTGTGGATATGATGATTCATTTAAATCAACATGAGAGTCCAACTACATTGCTAGAATCGATGTTGTATATTTTAAAGAGGTCGACCTCCTTGCTTCTTTCACGTTGCACTCCTCTGCGTGTCGATCCCCTTTTCTCTTTGCTCCACAGAGACAAAGTGTAGGACTGGTGCCAATAGTTCATCATGGAAGAAAGGACTCACTAAGTCATGATCACTAACCAATACTAATCTAATATAACAGTATAATATATCTAATATAAAAGAGAATACTAATATAATAGAAAAGAACTGTCTTTTCTATATACTTTCCCCAGTTGCGTTGCTACTACGGGCTTTATGCAATCGATCAATTAGATAGATAACCTATCAAATAAGATCATCGAAAGGATATCGGAGATCCACTAAAGTACGAAAGCTAGGATCTTTCAGAAAACATATTCCTATTAAAAGAGTGCATAACCGCATGGATAAGCTCACACTAACCCGTCAGTTTGGGATTCAAATTTGTCAAGCCTCGAGATAACCCTGAGACGCGTACATGAAACCTAGGACCACAAGTCATCCCAAGCTAACCATGCTGGCATGATCATGAGCATACTAAAGATAATAAACTACTGCGGAAGCTAAATCATACTTTAAATGAAAAGATGGGGAATACCCATATTTTATAACTAGCTATTTGAAAACAATGAGTTTAATACAAAAGAAATAATAAATCAATACTAAGCTGAATCTAACTATGTCCAAAAAAGCCTCTAAACAAGACTAGAAATACTGGGATAAGCCCCGTCAAAATCTAGCAAAAAACATAAACAAAATGACTAAAGAATGACATGAAACTCATGATTGTTTTCCTATCTTAATGAGGACTCACCACTGAATCAGCTAAACTAGATATCGGTAAATCGATCTGTGCGTGATCTGGATGCTGAGAACATGAACCTTCATCATGAGAAGATGTAGCCCACGTATGAGTCAATATTTGAAAGGTAATGAGCATGTAGGATAGAGTACAGATGAAATAATATATAATTGAACAAGCACAAAACAGGTGTAATAATCTAAACATGATGTGCTATTTTCTGAGCTAACTGGATGCAATGACCAATTTATAACATGCTGAAACTAAATACTGAATATACTTATAAATGGTCAATGCAGAGATTCTGACTGAACTGTGGGAGATACTAATAACCGATAATAAAACCACATGAGCTAAATGTGGTGTCCGATGTATATTCCCCATAGAGAGGACCCAATATACCCTGCAAAAGGTATAAAGGCATCCTGCCGTGATCACTAAACTTCTTGCCCACAGAGGGGACTTACAACCTACTCTCCTAGTAGTTCTGAGACTATTGGGTACGCTAAACCCTAGTCCAACTCAATATTATACTACTCGAAATGAATTCTGTAAATTAACTGATTATATCTGAATTTCTGTAAATACTGGATAGCTCGAAACTGAACATGCAAACTGAGAATGCAATAATAAATCTGGTAATTATGCATTTATAACTGAGGCATGTAGATCTGAAGTGTCTGAAATATATGACCTAGAATGTGTAATTAAAGAACTAAAGAAATATAAAGCTAGTGTTCTTAAATTCATGCGATAATCTGAGTAATAACATCATAATCTGATTTGGAACGTATATTTAATAAATTCATGAAGTTATATCAAAGTTCTAGAAACCCTAGGTTTAATCATGACAAGAGAATCAAGAACTGACATAAACTAAAGACCCAATGGCTGAAAGAAACCTACTAGTGAAATCCCACATACGTGGTGATGAAATCCACGAAAAATACTTAGATTCGGGGATCTACTGGAGCTTCTGGCGTTCTTGAACTAGGTTTCTTGAGCTTTTTTCTCCTCTCTTGCTTTTGATTTTCAATGTTTTGATTTAATGATTTGACTTGGATATGTTTTAATCACGTTTCTAGGTTTAAACTGACTAAAATCTGATGATTTAGGGTCAAAACAACGTAACTTAGGGTTTAAACGTAGTGGGAAAGCTCAAAAAGACCCATGGGAAAGATGTTGTCAGGCCTCACGATGACCAGAACTGACGATCCGTCCTGCACCCGACGCCCCGTCGTTGGGTCCGTCGTGAGGGCCTGTTCGACAGGCCTTTACTAAAAAAGGCATAACATTTCACTTGGAAGTCTGATTTTAGCAAGATCGGTGCATGAAAATATAGTTCAATTATCTATCTGTTGGTAGGTTATGGGAGACCAAATTCATTTTGTGGTAAGAGTTATGATCATATTAAGTCGACCCAACTACATTTCCCTTTAACTAGCTGCAAATTTTCCACCTACAGATCATAGGTCCACCTAAAAACCATGCTGGTTATCCATAGATCTGGTCAGAGAGTTGTTGAAGGGAGTCTTGATCGTCGTCCATGGACTATGGACCGTATGTTCGTTCGTCGTCCAAGACTTGACCAATTTTTCTAGGCTGAAATTTTTGGGAGTTTCTGATCCCATCGAGGTTGTGAAGGACGGACCGTGATTCAGGCAAATTTTTAGTCTGTTTGGTTACGGGGTGTTACAAAATTAGAGATTTTCCTTGGGAGGCATTGGGAAGGATTTGGAATGGAATAATATCAATACATACAGAAGAAAAGTTTGTTTATTGATTCAAACACTGTACCTATGGGATTTAACGAATGATATTAAAAAAAGAGGGAAAATATTTATATATAAGAAATATGAAGTAGAAGAACCGAGATTCCAGATGAACAAATTCAAACTTGAAAAGGATTTTGAGGTACCTCAAAGGTTATCTTGGCAAATAGATTGATCAAGAAAGATCTTTTGTTTTTCTTATATATAATATCGTGATTAGATCCACATATGTTTGGTAAAGAGAGTAATATTATCTTTTAAGAATAATAAAAAATGGATAGTGTTCCATTGGAACATTCAAAGGTGACTAAATTGGTCCTAGTTGCTGATACACCGTGGTTTCACGGTATTATTAATACTTTTTCCTTAAGTTTAGTGTGTCCAAAAGCCCTTTTGTGATAATTTTTATATAAGCTTCTTTTTATTTTGCAGGAAATCTGTCCAAAGTTGAATGCGGAGATTTTGAGCGAAAAAATGCAGAAGAGACCACCTACGGAGCTTATGACGGTCCGTAGGTGGCAGCGTAGTGCAGCTTCTGAAGGAAGATGGGAAAGCCATACCAAGTGTGGGGTTACGAAGCTTGTGACGGTCCATCGTGTCTATGACGGTCCGTCCTGAAGGTTCGTCATGAAGTTCAGAGAAATTATCCTAGTACCCATATTCCAAGAGTTGAAGTGTTTTGAAACGAAGGCCCTCGACGGACCGTTGTGCCTGTGACGGTCCTTCATACTTGCCGTCGAGGGTAATGAAGAAAATCAGCAGAAGAAATTGCATAAGTCTGGGACGACGGAGTCCATGACGGTCCGTCGTGACCATGAAGATCCGTCGCAGGGTCCGTCGACCCAACCGCATTTTGGCAGATTTCCAGCAAATAGAGTCCTTGTTTAATTAGGTTTTTATTTTTTATAAATAGTTCGAAAAACCTCGTTTTTGAGGTTAGACTCTTAGACGGTTTGACTCTGGATTGTTAGAAATCATACTATTAGACTTTGAGTATTAGTGTGAGATTCTTGATAATTATTAGACTTTTGATTATCATTGATTGTTGGTGAGTGTTGGTGATTAATGAAGCAAACTTTCAGATTTTACTCTTTTTCAGTGAAGCAAGTACATGAATTCATATTTGATATATTTGAATATTGTGATTATGACTATGGGTAACTAAACTCCATAACTAGGTTTGTGGGAACAATATTCAAATAATGAGATAAAACATAACTAAAATAACAATTCTAGAATGGTGTCTTGCATGTATTAATAGTTCTTTGGCTTAGAAGTCTTTTTAACGGATGGCCAACGTTAGATTTCGCCTTAATGCTACTTGCCGGACCAAGGAGGTAGATAATAGGAAAAGAATTATCAACATAGATTTAGTACATACTATCTAATAGGCTAGTATTGATTGGTACGAGGTAATAACTTAGTCAAATATCAAATATGATGCTTAATATGAGGTAAAGATAACGGTTAGGAAAGCAACACACGTAGCCGGACCAAGGTGCGGAGTGAGATTTTCTAGATGCCAGACCAAGGATTTAGAAATACATAACTTATCACTTTGCATGCAAGATACTAGGAAAGAATTGTTGTAGTAAGAATTATCAAGTTGTGAACCTGTGGGGAACACGTAAACCCTAGTTACTTTGATTAATTGATTAAAATCCAACATCCAAAGCTGTTAAGTGTCTCTTTCAATTGCGTTAGTTATTTTTATTCATTTAGAATTAGAAACCCCCCTTTTATTGTTTTTAATTTCCAAGGAAGTCATTGACCAAATCATAGTAATAATATGTTGAAGTTAAGTCTAGTCTATTTTCCTCGTGGGAACGATCCCAACCTCACTAGTTGGGTTATTTACTTGACACGACGGCTTTACTTCTTATTTGAGAAGTAAGTTTGAGCATATCAAATTTTGGCGCCGCTACCGAGGATTATAGCTTTTATATTAACTTGAACTTATAGATATAGTTTAGTTGATATTTTTTTATTTTACTTTGTTTTACTGTTTTTTGATTTTTTTAGAACTATCCTCCTTGTATGCCAAATACACAGAGAGGAAGAGAACCCTTGTTTCCATACGATCATGAGTTAGAGAGTACACTACGCAATATGAATCGAAACTTGGGAATAAATGATGATGATCTGAACCAGAACATCCCAGCTTCGGTTGATGTTCATGGTCAGATGTTAACCGATGCTCCGGGTGAACACCAACAGAGGGGACAAAATCCCGTACCACGGCCCCAAGCATACTACAGAGGCTATGATAACATAGAAGACTCTGATGGGCCACTGGTTTTGCCTCCTCTACCCACAGGCCACACTTTTGTGGTAACTAGTAGTCTGATGCAAATGCTCACTGTATGAGGTTTGTTTTCAGGGCTACCTTCTGAGGATCCACATGCCCATATAGCTAAGGCAAGGGCAGTGTGTAAAAGTTGTGTAGAGAGGCCTGATTTGTATTTAGATGTAATAGGTCTCAGAGTGTTTCCTCTCTCACTGACGGGAGAGGCTGCTATGTGGTTCACTGAGCTCCCATACAACTCAATCTTCACTTGGAACCAACTAAGGGATGTCTTGTTAGCACGCAACTATCCGGTATCCAAGAAACTAAACCACAAAGACAGAGTGATTAACCTTGTGGAACTACTAGGAGAGTCAGTTAGTAGTTCTTGGGATAGATTCACCTCATTCTTGAGAAGTGTTCCAAATCACCGTATAGATGATGAGTCATTGAAGGAATACTTCTATCGGGGACCAAATGATAACAATAAAGCGGTGTTGGACACCATAGTAGGTGGATCTTATGGGGAGTGTCCTTATGTAGAGATCACTGAAAAATTAGAGAAAATCTCCCGGAACAATAAAGCTTGGAGTACTAGGAAGTCCGATACTGGAAAAACACCTTCGCAGTGCAGTCCACTAACAACCCAGCCACAGATGAGATTCATGAAGAAATAGCTCAGAAGAGAACTGAGCTTGGGTTGGTACTCAAACATGTCACTGGGGTGCAGAAAAGATAAATGCAGTCAACTACTTGGCTAAACCATCACCTCCTAATGATGAATGCTATTATGCGGAGGACACTTATGCAGTAAATGAGCAGATAGGGGGTTTACGACCAAGCGCCCAAGGCTCAAATCAGGATAACTGGCGCCAAGGTCAAAGGAACCAAGGTCAGAACTATGGTAACTACAATAGTAAGGGCCATTATGTCCGATATGGAAAGTACAACCGCGACAACAACTTTAACAGGGGTAACTATGCTAATAGAAATGACACGAATCGGCCCTATGTCCCTCCTCTAAATCGTGAAGTTACTCCTACGGATGGTGGAGATAGTATCGTGCGAGTTGAGGATATGTTGCACAAAATGATGAGGAGGTTTGATGCTAGTGATGAGCACATTAAAGAGTTGAGGTGTTATTTAGCTAGTATTGGGCAAAAAGTTGATACACATGCAATTTCGATTAAGCAGATCGAGTTGCAAATGGCCCAATTATCTGCGACAATGAACACACGGCAACCGGGTACTCTTCCTAGCAAAACTGTCCAAATACAAAGAATGATGAGCACTGTATGTCAATCACTACTCGGGGTGGTAAGAAAAACATTTACCCACCTATGCTGTCTACTGAGGAAAATGTGAGAAAGGATAATGATAATGTGGTAAAGGGTAGTGGTGAAGCAGAAGAAAGTAATGGAAAAGATGCAGAAGTACCTATGAAGGTAATTCCCATGCCTAGGCCACCACCACCTTTACCTCAGAGATTAGTGAAAAAGACCGAGGTTGGTAATTACTGGCGTTTCATAACAATGTTGAAGCAGCTTTCTATGAATGTCCCTTTGGTAGAGGCTCTAGAACAAATGCCCATTTATGCCAAATTTATGAAATATCTGGTCACCAAGAAAAGATCGGTCACTTTTGATGATGATGACAGACTGCAGCATTGTAGTGCTATTGCTACAATATGCCTCGTAAAAAAGAAAAAAGATCCAGGCGCGTTCACTATTCCTAGTACAGTTGGGTCATTACATTTTGCGAAAGCATTATGTGATCTAGGGGCAAGCATAAATCTCATGCCCCACTCAATATACAAGAAGTTGGGTTTGGGGGATCGGACAGTGAAACAGCCAGTGAAACGGCTTATACGGAACTCCATGATGTGCTAGTAAAAGTGTGTCATTCATCTTTCCGGCTGATTTTGTTATTCTTGATTGTGAGGTCGATTTTGAAGTGCCTATTATTTTTGGAAGGCCATTCCTTGCTACAGGTTGAGCCTTAGTTGATATGGAGAAGGGACATATGACATTTCGGTTGAATAATGAAGAAGCGACCTTTAACATTTGTAGAAGGGACATATGACATTTCGGTTGAATAATGAAGAAGCGACCTTCAACATTTGTAGGACCATGAGGCAGAGTGATGAGCTCCAATTATTATCTGCCATATCCCACAAAGAAAAGATGAAGAAGGAGAATGAACAAAAAATTGCAAAACAAGAGTTTATGGTTGTGGATATGGTGCTTTTAGTTAGTTCTGGGTCACCTTGTCTTCCGGGAAAGCTCAAGTCCAAATGGACTGACCCTTACTTGATTACCCAAGTATTCCTTCATGGAACAATTGAGTTAAAAGCCAAGGAGGAAGTGCGGTTTGAGGTTAATAGAGAACGAATAAAACTCTATTTTGGGCATAAAGCATCGAGGAATAAAGTAATAGAGGCAAATCATCTTGATGAAGGCTGAGTAATCAAGTATCCCCAGTCGTGCCGCGACATTAAATCAGGCTCTTGTTGGGAGGCAACCCAATACTTATAGTCTTTTTAGTAATGGTAGCAATTTTCTACTAATGGGTTTTTAAATTTGCAGGCACATCACCAGGAAATTCTGCAGAAAATTACTCTGTAGCAGTCACTGACGGATACAGCGACGGATCGTTGCGCCTGCGACGGATCGTCGTATACCTCTGTTGTACCTGGTACGTCTTTCTGTAATTTTCAAACTAGGGCACACACGACGGGTCGTCACAACTGCGACGGACCATCGTTGGGGAATTGTCTCGTGATTAATGAGGCATACCCGACCCGACCCGGTTGGAGTTTATTATAAACTTTCACCATTTAAACTCCCAACCCCTCATTTCACCCCCATTCATTCATTATTCCACCCATTTCCCTCTCTTTTCAACTTCCACAATCTCTCCCTCTATCAACAGATCATTGTCCCCCCCACAATTCTCCAAAGCCTTAAAAGTGTTCATCTACTAGTCGGAGTTAGTGTTGTGGATGTCTGCCTGACCACCGAGTACTTGTCCATTTGTTTTTCTCCAATTCTAAGGTATGTGTTTCTAATTTCTACTCATTTATCTTACATTATTGTTTATTAGTTAGTATTAGCTTAGTTCTTAGTCATATGTTGTTTCGTTTATACGATTCTGTCTAACCTAGGTTAAAAATGTTCGAAATTGCCATGATTACAACCCTAGACACAGGTGTTTTTGCATTGCTAGTTTCCTAGGTAGTTGGGTTTGACAAATGTAGGTCCAAACCACTATAAGTTTGATGTGGGTTCATCGGGGATGCATGGGGTACCCCCAGTTCTCTAAGTGATCTACAGAACGAGACACGGATGACGGACCGTTGTGCCCACGACGGACCATCATAGGGTCCGTTACAAAAGCCCTAGCTCCCTACTGTCTATTGTATCTAAGTGTTCTTCAACGGACACATGTGACGGACCGTCATACCCACGACGGTCCGTCCTGCACAATCGTTCTGCTTGTTAGAGACCCTATTTCTAAGGGTCTCTCACTTTTTCTAAGTGTTCTTCAGCGGACACATGTGACGGACCGTCATACCCACGACGGTCCGTCCTGCATGACCGTCATGACGGTCAGAGGCCCCTCTCCTATGGGTCTCCATATTTTTTCCAAGTGTCCTACGACGGACACCTAAGACGGACCATCATACCTGTGACGGTCCGTCTTGAACATATCGTCATACTAGTCAGAGACTCTCCTTCAGGTTTCTCCATATATACATAGTCTAAGTAATACACGACGGACCCCATGACAGTACGTCATATCCACGACGAACCATCACCAGGCCCATCGTGTGTCACTGTTTCTATTGCAATGACATACTATTTTAATTGTTTTTGTGGTTTTGCTTGCCTTGTTTGGCACTTATCATACTAATATTGATCCGTTAAAGGTACTATCTACTATTGCACCCAAGCAAGACCGAATCTATGCACGTGGGAGATCGAAGTATGTCGCCCCGTCTGCTTTCATGGTCATTAGCTCTGATGATGAGAGTGACCCTGAGTATGTGCCCCCAGGCACTTCTACCCCTTCCCGTGCTGCATGTGTTCCCAGAGCCACACCCAAAAAGGTGGCGTCCGGCGTAGTCACTACCTCTCAGTCTGATGAGGAGCGCACATTGATCGGCACACCCTTTGGGTCAGCCACAAATGAAGAAGGAATGTCTGGCTCCTTAGGTGTATCATGGTCCGAGGAAGCCTGTGGCTCTGCTGAGGTTCCCCCACCCGCCACCGCTGCAGCGTCGGCCTCGTCTGATGAGGCTGACAGTTCAGAATCTACATAAGGCTCACAAGCTCAGGTCCCCACCGAAGCCACTAACTAGCCCAACCGGTGGTGTGTCGATGGCCAATTTTAAAACTACTCCGATGCCAAGTTTCTGACTGATAAAGGAGTGATGACTCGAACACTCACTTTGGAGTGTCGGGTCCTTTCAAGGAGACTCCTGACGATGCCTCAGATCCACAATCTCTTCACCAGGTATCACTTGGAGTGGACAGCACGTCCGTTGGGATGTTACAATGAAAAAATGGTCTGAGAGTTCTACGCATCCTACGTAACGACTATCCGATCGTAGATAGATAGGTGGGCTTCCCCCGGTAAACAGGCCCCACTAGAGCAGGTTCGCGTAAAGGGCGTACAGGTTGATATTTCCCTGCCTGCCATCCACCGGTTTATACACGGTGAGGGTCTTGATGCTACTCGGACCCCTCTCACTGCCGAGTTCGACTACCGCTGGCAGATACTTAGAGATGGCCAGTTCCTGCGCGAGCCATCACTGAGAGAGACCACCATGAGGTGGATGGCCCTGCACCTGTTAGTAGATGGAGAGGGTGCCGACTAGTTAACTGAGCCAAAGGGGGCCATCAAGAGGTCCAACCTCACATTCACGATGAAGTTCTTGTGGCTGATTGTCCGTTACTGTCTTTCCCCCACAGCTGCTGATAACATCGTTACATGGGATCGAGTAGTATTGATGGAGGCGATGATAGATGGGTTCGAGGTGGACTTCGCGTGACTTCTACTGGCAGTCATGCACGAGAGGGCATTCAAGGTCACAACTACTTACCCTTTCCCGTGAATGATCTTCGCTCTCTGCAGGTCCGCAGGTGTGCCTATATGGCATATAGATCATCTCAAGACCCCGTAGGGTACTGTTGACGTCAGCCTCATCAGAGACGAGGCCAATGAGTTGGCTCCACGCAGAGGGCCCCTTCCAGAGCTGCCCCCACTTGCTGATGATCTTGCTGATACAATAGCCCTGGCCCGCACGGCCACACAGGCGGCGTCCATTGACACTACTCCGGTCGAGTCTATCACGGGTAGTAGCACTGCCCCGAGCTCCTCTCGCACAGCCCCTCTACCGGCACTGGTCCCACTTGCTAGGCTCCAAAAATTGGAGGCACAAATGGCTACACTTCTTCATCATATCCAGTCGTGGATGCAGAAGTCAATTACTAAGTCAGAAGAGCGTCTAGAGCGGAAAATGGTACAGCATACACAGCGGAAGATCGCTGAGGTTAACAAGCGCTTAGACGCCTTTGAGTTGAGGGTACTAGCCCGACCATCCCCTCTGGTGGATATGTCGACTCTTCAGGTTGCAGTTGATAGTCTTCGTGCAGATATCGACACGATCTTAGAGGCTAGGGTGCCGGAGTCTGAGGCCCCTTGTGTCTAGCCTGTTGAGGACATAGTGCTAGTGGCCCTATTCGCCACCTCAGAGATTCCACAACCTCCCCCTCGAGAGAATGCAAAGAGGCGTAGGGGTCAAGCAAAGGACGATGCGCGAGCACGGAAGAAGGAGCTCCGAGATTGCGCCACAGGTTTTCTTCACCTACCACTCTAGTATTTAAATTTTTATGCATTGGGGAAAATTGCGTGCTTTTTTTGTTAGGGGGTGGGGTAAATGGAAAGTGAGTGTTAGGGTGAAGTCTGAGTAGCCCGATTCCTCTTTTGGGGTTTTCTTCCCTGTGTTCTTTTTCCCCAAAAGACTGATTATTTTTTCTGTTGAACCGGCATGTTTATATCTTTTGTACATAGTTTAATTATGGAGCATGATGTCTAAAATGATATCCTCACAAATTGGAAAATGATGCACGACTAGGCATAGTAACTGATAATTGTGTGGCCCTAAGCATGACATTGGGTTACATCATTGCATTAGCCTAAGTCTAAAATTTGAACTAGGTGTCTGATAATCTGATATAGTGATGAAATGTAAAGTGAGTGTGAGAAAAATTGGAATAGTCCACTATTGGTATTGAGCTAGAACTTGCCTGGTTAGTCTTGCTAAAAGTAAGCTATAATTGACAATTAGGAAATGATCATAGACCCTTATTCAATATATCCCATTTCTAGACTAAATAAAAGAAACCAAATGAAATTTATCCTTCTTTGATCCAAATGATCTGAGCTTAAATTAGACCTTTCTTTTTCACCTAAACTAATCTTTTCTGGGAACAATGTGTTGGCCCTTGTCCCTCCTTGGACATGTGCACCTCAGCTTATGCCAAAATCATAAGTTGAGGGTGGCTAATGCAGTAAAAACAAGCTTCGTTATGGCTGGCCCAACTTTGGGTATTGTGTACCTTGACTCATTGCAAAGCCATGAGTTGAGGGTGACTATTAGGAGGAATGCTATGGAAAGTGTGGTTGAAAGAACAAAGAGAGAGAAAGAACAGAAGTAAAGTGACTCAAGAATTAGTTGAAAGAAAAGTAAAGAAAAAGAAGGAAAACTTACAAGAAATACAAGCAAGAAAAGAAGAGAGTCACTTACACAAATGAAGAAAGAAGAGAAAATAGCAAGATGAAAGAATATGAGAAACTGGCAAAGATAAAATGATAGAAAGTGGAAGGTTTAGCCGATATGGCAAGGAGGGAAAAAAGTCACTAAAGTATACCAAAATATACCCTACTTGACCCTGAGCCTATGTTTAAAGCCAAGAAAGTCGTATCGTGATCCTAAGGCTTGTATAGCGAACTTAAGGCATGAAAATAAGGGCAAGATTATGGCAATAGGTATGAATGAGTGTGACTTTGTTCTGAGAGCGAGTGTTGAAAAGTAATCCTTATACTCAAATTGAAATCATTGTGTGAAAAATGAGGATTTTGTTTTGAAGTGAGGACACTAGTTGAATTACCGAAATTGTTAGCACCTCAGTGAGAAATTAAAGAGGATAGGTGGTAGTGCATGGTGAGTCTGTGTCATGTTCTGATCCTACATAGTTCAAGCCTAATAGTGATAGCAGGCATAGATTTGATGAGATTAATCGGGATTGATAGCCAAATGATTGCAAAGGATGAAACATGGATACTTTTGTACAAAGATGTTGTATTGAGTCATAGTGCGTCGCTTGAGGACAAACGACGAATTTAAGTTGAGGGTGTTAATATACCGTGGTTTCACGGTATTATTAATACCTTTTCGTTAAGTTTAGTGTGTCCAGAAGCCCTTTTGTGCTAATTTTTATATATGTTTATTTTTGTTTTGCAGGAAATTTGTCCAAAGCTGAATGCGGAGATTTTGAGCGAAAAAATGCAGAAGAGACCACCTACGGAGCTTATGACGGTCCGTCGTGCTTTTGACGGTCCGTAGGTGGCAGCGTAGTGCAACTGCTGAAGGAAGATGGGGAAGTCTGACAAAGTGTGGGGTTATAAAGCTTGTGACAGTCCGTCCTGCAGGTTCGTCATGAAGTTCAGAGAAGTGATCCCAGTACCCATATTCCAAGAGTTGAAGTCATTTGAAATGAAGGCCCTCGACGGACTGTTTTGCCTATGACGGTCCGTCATACTTGCCGTCGAGGGTAATGAAGAAGAGTAGCAGAAGAAATTGCATAAGTATGGGACGACGTAGTCCATGACGGTCCGTTGTGACCATGACGATCCGTCGCAAGGTCCGTCGACCCAGTTGCGTTTAGGCAGATTTCCTGCAAATAGAGTCTTTGTTTAATTAGGTTTTTATTTTTTATAAACAGTTCAAAAAACCTCATTTTTGAGGTTAAACTCTTAGACGGTTAGACTCTTGATTGTTAGACATCATACTATCACACTTTGTGTATTAGTGTGAGATTCTTGATAATTATTAGACTTTGGATTATCATTGATTGTTTGTAATTGTTGGTGATTAATCCAGCAAACTTTCAGATTTTACTCTTTCTCATTGGAGTAAGTACAGGAATTCTTATTTTATATATTTGAATATTGTGATTATGACTATGGATAACTAAACTCCATAACTAGGGTTGTGGGAACCATAGGCAAATAATGAGATAAAACCTAACTAAAATAACAATTCTAGAATGGTGTCTTGCATGTATTAATAATTCTTTCGCTTATAATTCTTTTTAACGGATGGCCAACGTTAAAACTCGCCTTAATGCTACTTGCCGGACCAAGGAGGTAGATAATAGAAAGGGAATTATCAACATAGATTTAGTATATACTATATAATAGGCTAGTATTGATTGGTACGAGGTAATAACTTTGTCAAATATCGAATACGATGCTTAATATGAGGTAAAGATAAAGGTTAGAAAAGCAACACACGTAGACGGACGAAGGTGCGGAGTGAGATTTTCTAGATGTCGGACCAAAGATTTAGAAATACATAACTTATCAATTTGCATGCAAGATACTAGGAAAGAATTGTTACAGTTAGAATTATCAAGTTATGAACCTGTTGGGAACACTTAAACCCTAGTTACTTTGATTAATTGATTAAAATCCAACATTCAAAGTTGTTAAGTGTCTCTTCAATTGCGTTAGTTATTTTCATTCATTTAGAATTAGAAACCCCTCTTTTATTGTTTTAACTTTCCAAGGAAGTCATTGACCAAACCATAGTAATAACAGGTTGAAGTTAAGTCTAGACTATTTTCCTCGTGGGAACGATCCCAATCTCACTAGTTGGGTTATTTACTTGACACGACCGCTTTACTTCTTATTTAAGAAGTAAGTTTGAGCGTATCAGTTACTCCTCGGGGCGGAGTTAAAGAAGGGGGGGGGGAATTCTCGAACACGAAAAAGGATACAATGAAATCAAAAGAATTTAAGGAGTGTAATTGTGAATTACCTTGGTTCTCTTACTGGCTCCTGCCATCCCCACTCAGTATCTACATCCATAAATAGGCGAAAGTAGAGGAATACAGGCGCACAACATATACCTTTTAGTATTCTAAGTCCCTTTGCTGATTCTGCCTATTTACCTTACACTAGAAAGCCCCAACGAAATGTGACTTTCATCTGGGCATTTTCCCTCCAGGAACCGATTCGCCCCCTAACTTTGTTCTTTCTATTCTATTTTCCTTCTCCTAAATTTCCATAAATGCGGCCAACTCTTTTCCTAACGACTGTATGACCAATATTTTCTTTCAAAATCGTGGTCAGAATCTTGGGTGAAATCATTTTTATGGGAAAGTCAGTCAAAGACTAACTGGCTTAGGGATCGGTGTTGCAAACTTCTCGACTTTACGTAAGGTTGGGTAGGGAGGTATTCCCACTTCCTCTTCAAATTCATGGAAGGGTACTAAGAAGAACGGAGGAAAACAGCAGAGTTGAAGCTTCAGTGGTAATCAATCTTTTTAAAACTCTGTTTTTAAGGTTCGGAGATGCTCTCATGTCTACCGGGATAAGATAAATAGAAGCTCTTGACTAGGAGTCAGAGGGAATCTTTACCGGACATTTTCTAAGACTGGAAGATGCTTCTGCTTATGTGCAAGTATTGCGTTTTAAAACTGAGATTTTACTTTATAGGTTTTACCAGATCAAAAAATTTCAGCAATCAATGAAGGTGAAAGAGAGCAATATACTCCCCTGCTTCACTTGAACCCTCTATTCAGTCAACAGAAGCAAAGGGCTTATTGAACGTAATGAGTTGCTGCATCTCATGCGGTTGGAAAAGCATGAGAAGGACAAGCTACTGACTTTATATTTCCTATTTTATTGGAAGGGACATGAGATTCCTTCAGGAAAGACTCAATTTCGAATGCCAATAAGACCACTTCCTCAATCCTGAGCATCATTTAACATAAAATCTTTGCAATACTCCCAATACTACTGAATCTAAATCTATACACTAATTGGAGCGCGAGCATTACAACTATTTTATATAAGATGACGCCTTTACCTCTGTAAGAACCTTTATCTCTAAAGAGATTAAGTAAGGCAAGTTTCTCAACATTAATTCTGCAATAAAGGAGCGTACTGGCAGGCTCGCACAGCTAAAGACTTCAAGTCCTTTTATCAAAGAGGGAATTTTTCCATTATTTATCTTATTTCTGATAAGACCTTGTCAATTCCTTTTCTACCCCTGTATTCGAATTAGCTCGACTAGCAATAAGAGTGTTCTTTCAAATGAGAAAGGGACCCGCGGACACAACAACACAGCTTGATTTAGATTTGGATCGATTAATTGCCGCAACCACATCATCGGATGAGGTTAAGCGTGCCTTTTGGAGACTTTGATAAAGAATGCCTTCCTTCGGTGAATGGCTAGACACTTCTATAGTGAAATCTCTTGAACCTATGAAACTCATGAAAGTAGGTGAACCCCTTGCCCCTTCTTATTGCTTTTTGTGACGTCGAGTGACTAAGTAAGATCAACAGTCTAGCAGGTCCTTGGATGCTGGAACTTAGAAGTCTAGTCTACTCGGACCTCCACTAGAGCTAGATCTAGCAAGAAAAAGGAGGGGGGAAATAGGTGATTCGAATCCCCCTTGTTCTTCTTCCCACAAAACTAAAACTAAGGAACACCTTGTAGGGTTATCTTACTAAACGCTCTAGTTTCTCTTTTCTACATTAAACTCACGATGTACTTTACTTTCTTTGAGCGACTGACCTGGAACAGGAAGAAGTGTGTAATTTATCCTTCTCTTCTTCGTATAGTGGCTATCAGAACTGAACCCATTGAAAGTGAAAAAGAAGTGTCGTAGACTATCCTTCTATTCTCCATTGAGTGGTGAGGACCGTTATACGTTGTTACTGAACCTTTTTTATTCGTTGTAGATTGCATTCAAACCCCACTGAACTAAGAAATAGTATCAGATCGACCAAGTATTTACCTAGAATTGATCGATTTTGATAGATCCATTTTGGCTGTCCTATTCCATATATCTTCCTTGAAGAACAAAATGAATTGATCCGACCCAGAATCTGTTTCTTTAACCTTTGAGTATACCACATGTAGGACTCTCTTTCTCCTAGGAAGAGAGGAGGGAACGTAAGACGAGACGGATTCAAGAGTCTTGGACAGAATGGATAGGATGGAGACGGAGCTTCCTTATTGCCTTTCATCATTTCATGAAAACTTATTTGAGCAAAGAATTTCCTTTTAGTACAATTTCTTTTCTCCTAATTTTTTCATAGATAGAAAGGTTAGTAAAAATAACCCCAACATTAATAAACCACTAGCAAGTCAAATTGGGATCCCCAATGACAAGAGAATTTTCATTTTCGGGTCCAAAACAAACAAAAGAAGGGAAAGAAAGGTGGTTGAGGTAGTGTTGTCCATTTTCACAAGAGCACGGTGCTTCAAATTTGAGACCTGTATTTCCTGTGGGAGGGCAAAATGTGAGGAAGGATGTTTCCCAGGGCGACAGGTAGGATAAATAAGGTGTGTAAGGCAAGGCAAAAGAAGGTAGCATGGCTACTAGCGGCGAGACTACATGCTTCAATTTCATAAGTGGGTGAAGGAAGAATACCTGAGCGTCAAGCAAAGAGGCGGGGACCTCGATCCTTCGCAAAATCAATGGTATCACCTGGAAATATTCAAGCACCTAGATGTAATTTATCAGTCTCTAGACCAAAATTCTTACTTCATTCATCACAGTTCCAGGCCAGTAGGAATGACTTTCCCTTTCTCAAATTTTTGGTAGAGGTTTTCTGCTCTGACCGTCTGAAATTTTTTTGGTAAAAAATAAATTAAAAACAAGTGATGAACCTTGGAAATAAAATGTTATTTCCTATAATGGGAATGTTTATCCCTCCGATCATAGTGGGGTCCCAAGGATCAAATTAGAGCGTAAAGGTCGCATTTTGTTTGCATGAATCGACTTCTTTCCAATGGGAAGATGACATCTCTTGCCTACTTAATCAGCATGTTCTAATATGTGTTGTTTTTTGTGAGTATGTATTTCATATTTGTTACAGACTAATTGGGGCTAAAGAATGTCCAACAATGTGCGATATGTGAATTCGATCACCCTTGATAATGAGAGGATTGGTCCTCTTATACGAGTGAATAGGGTCACATACATTTGAGCAAGAGACAACTGGCTTGACTCTGTGGATGTTGGTGTTCCCATGAAATTAACCGGTGCCACATTCCGCTAGGATAATAACTTGAGTTGGTATCACAGTAGTGAAGAGAGTTCCAGCTCGATGAATCACCCATTCCCTATGTATGTCTAAGCGCCGTCAACTTGTGAATTCTACAACCTGCCTACCGTAATCATGTAAGAGATTTAATATTAACTAAGCTTCGTTTCAATTATCCCAATAATAAGGAATACATAGTGCTTGTTGATGGCCACGATTCCTATATGTACCTCTGACATTTTTTCCCATGAATAGCTCGGTTTATGTGTGTCTTAATCATGGCCACTAATCGGTCGGTTACACTGGTCAACGGCATTCATTAAGTTGTCATTTTCTAATGGATTAGACAGTTCCAACTTGAAGCATGCTTCATGTCTAGCTTTGAGACATTTACTGCAACAGAACCTTCATTCTTTTTTGTTGAAATTCCATTCTAGCAAGTTAGTTTCATGTCAACTTGCATAACAATCACATCAACATACACAAAAATCAAAATTGGAACTAGAACTAGATAACAAACTTGGACTAACCCAGATATAGTTGTGGACAACATTAATTCATGACATACAGAGATTGATTCATTTCATCAATGGAAATGAGTCAAGTTACTTAACGTGACACACTATATACATTAGCAGAGATCACTACTGATTCAAAATTTAGTACCCCCTCTTGCTTGGTATTGTTAGGCATAGAATAACAGAGTAGAACAACTTCTCACTATGATATGCCTAGTATTACTCAAAGAATTGACATTGAAAGAAATCCCTCAACTATTTAAAAAAGAACAAAGACAAGGGTTATACCTATTGGAGAATCCTTACTAGTTTCATCATTTACTCAAAATTCCACTCATACACAGGAAAGGAAAGAGATTGATACTTATACTTATATCGAGCTGGAAGAGCACTGGATAGAGACTATAGGGTCTCATCGCTGCTTCAACCAAGAGATAGGGAGACATCATCGTATCATGAAATGAGCCAATGCCAAGTTATCCTTTTGTTTGTCGCTCCTCTTCTTCCAAGGATTAAATAAATGAAGACAGTGACCCTAGAAGAGGAGGCAATCTATGTTATTTTACTTATACTTTACTCTAATTTTTGAGAATTTCAACGTATACCAGAACAAGGAAAGTGGAGATGCTGGTAATTATATATATAGTAATGAATGCCCGACCTTTCTAGTGGAGAAATCCTATTGTTAGGAACGTGACACATCAATCATTTGTACCGAAGTAAGGTTCACTGCGGACGATAGTTATACGTCCGCCAACAGCTATCATTGAGAAATTGTACTAATTCCATTTGATGATTAATGTCTTCATTGGTAACTAATCACCTTTGGGTAGAAGAATGGTAACAAAAAGAAGAATGTCATCCTTGAGGGTCTTCTAACTAAAGATAAAGAACTGGTAATTGAATCAATACCCTGAGTTACTAGACTAGCACTTAAATTAGGTGTTAGGGTATTTGTTGTTGTGTCTTATATGTTTGATGTTAATTCCATTGAACAGAGGATATTAATGCTTGCTTGGAGAGCGCAAATCCTTATGTGGTAAATCAATAGCATTGGATTTAGTTTTTTTCTTCTTTCTTACTTTCATTGGTTGTTTTGGCCTTTTTCCGAGCGATTGCAAAGAGTGATTTAAGCGCGTCATGTACGACCTTGCCATTCATCTTGTTGTTGTTAAGAATATTTATTAATATGTTGTTGACATACTTCATAATGTTTCCTTACTACTCCACTCCATCATTTCATTTCATCCTTACACCATATTCGGATGCAGATTAAGAGGCAAAGGTTTGATAGGGAAAGAGGCCTCCTCTGCCTACCATAAATTCGTTACTCATCTGGATGACTACGATACTGGGTTTTTTCTTGTATGAGGACTCTTTACGCATTGAGACTTTTCATTAAAAAAGCGGAGACCTCTCTTCTACTTTTATAGTAGATAGCTATATGTGTAGGAAATATTTTCAAGAAATGAATGGATTTATCCAATAGTAATAAGCTAATTGATTTAGTATGCTTAGATTGAAACTATTAAACTTTAACTGATGACCTAATAAAAAACAAGTCTTACCTATAAGTTTATTCTCTGGTATCTATCTTTTGCCTTAAGAACATCAAAGAGGAATTGAACCACTTCTAGTTTTTTGAGAACTCTAATCCATTTGATGTACACCACCCTTCCCCTCCTCCTTCCTCCGTAAGATTAGCTGCAATAGACGCAGACACAGGAAACAGTTCCACTATGGAAAATTGGAAACGTCAAAGTATGTTCTAGCTTATAAATAGAAACATAAGGTGGTAGAGGACAGACTTTATAGGACCACCCTTTGTTCTATTTAACTTGGCGTGCACTCCTTCCGAACCCTGCGAGAAAATATTTAGAAACGCGGGGTACTCATATCAGTACTAAAAAACCCCAGAGTAGGCCTGTAAGATTATGAGCCTCACCTTCTGCGCGCAATACAAATGAAGTGGGTGCACACGACTAATTCGCACTACAACCATCTCCTTATTATAGGTTATACAGACCGATTCCTACTATTTCACCTTGTAGAAAAGAGTAATAGATATGTTGGTCATTAGAAGGAAGAACCGCCATAAAAAGATTCGTAGTGTATCATCTGCAGAAAAGCTATGAATAGGAGCTATCAATCCGAACCGTATCAATAAGTTTCACGAGACACAGCATGGAAAAGTAATAGTACTAAGAAAGGAGGTCCAATAATTAAGAAGGGGTAGAATTACTGAATGAATAAAAGCTGTGGTTAATGCCCGAGGCATAAAAAAAGCATTTTCTATGGGATACCGTAACCACCAGCCACACCGACCTAATTCCTGATAGGCCAACCAACTTCCTTGAAAAATACCTACTGTTAAAAACCACCGATATGTCAAGATCTAAATTTAAATTGTTTCGTGGTCCTGATCAGAGACCATTATGTTCACGTTAGATGTCCAACAAAGAGGCGAAGTATTGGTATCTTTTTATCCGTTACGAATGACATTCTTTGCCTGGTCCCTCCCCGTGTCCACTAGCACTCCTATCGACCGAGGTGGTGTCAGTAGGATCAGATGTAGCCTGGGTAGCCACTTGGTCTTGCTCTACTGTATCCGCCAAGTTCTCAACAAGAGGAGGCACATCCGAGCGGTGCCCCATGTATGGGGCCAACACATTGGCATTATCCTAGATGAGTCCAATATCAATAGTTCCCGGTGGAGTCTTGATCTTATCTATATGCCAAACAGGCACACTCGTAGACCTGCACAAAAAAAACCATGCATGGAAATGGGTAAGTGGTCTTGACCTTGAAGTTTCACTCGTGCATGACCACCTAAAGAAGCCACAAGAATTCAACTTCGAACCCCGTTATCATTGCCGCCAATAGAACTGCGCAATCCCATATGACATTATTGTCTGTACCAGTTGGGGAAAGGTAGTGGCATACTATCAACCACAAGAACTTGACCGTGAAGGTCACATTAGACTTCTTCATGGATCTCTTCGTCTCATGTACCCAGTCAGCAACCTTTCCATTAATGGATAAGTACTGGGTAATCCGCCTCTTTACGGTCTCTCTCAACTCAGGCTCACGGATGAATCGTTCACCTTTAACAAGTTCCTACCGATAGTCGAACTGGAAGGTGAGAGGAGTACGGGTCGCATCAACATCCTCTTCGTATAGATACAAGCGGATGGCTGGCAAGGAGATATCTACCCGCTTCCCTAGGACTCAAATGTGATCTAGTAAGGCATGATTGGTAGGGGCTGCCCACCTGTCTATCTGGGATCGGAGAGTCACTACATACGAGGCGTAGAACTCTCCGACCAACTACTCATTATATAAGCCCACATCATGAGCCGTCCATTCTAGTCGGTGCCTGGTGAAGATTGAATGGATTGCAGACATGGTGCGGAGACTCACCGTAAGGACCCTTCTCGCTAGTGTAAGGGTACGGGTCATAACCCCCTGATCATTTGGCTGCTTGGCATCTGTGTACACCTAAAACTGCCCCTCTACACACCACCGGTTGGTCTTGTCGGAAACAAGGGCGGGGACTCCAATCACTGGTGCTAGAGTGGAATCAGCACTATCGGCCTCATCAGACGAGTTGGACTGGGATGCAGTGGTTGGAGTAGAAGACTCTTCATACCAACAGGATTCTTCTGAACTCGATACTTCCTCAGAAATGGAAGCATACATGGTGTGTACTACAGACCCCTAAGGAGTGCCGGTAAGTATGTGGTCCTCTTTAGTCTTTGAGGTTGTCACTACGCCGGGTGCTACCTTCATGAGGGTGGCTCTAGTATTGCGTGAAGCCCGTTCAAGAGTGACAATGCCTGGGGGCAGGTATTCGGGGTCATGCTCATCGTCAGAGCCAATGACAAATCGAGAAGATGGGGTGACGGACTTTGAACGCCCACGTGAGTATATCTTACTTTGGTGCCATGAGTGTTAGTACCTTTATATAGAAACAATTTGTAACATTAGAACAAAACAAGACATGCATAGAAGAAAATAACAACATAAAACTAAAACTAAATTGGCAGTGATGCAGTTGTAGTACTGCATAATGGACCCATTGACGGTCTTTCGTAAGCGTAACATACCGTTATGGGGGTCTATCATGAAACACATATGAATAAATCTGAGACTTTCATGAAGAAACTTTCGAACAACCGTGAGGGTTGTGCATGACAGACCATCGTAGGCATGACAAACTTTCACAGAGGTCCGTCAAAAGAAACTTAAGAAAAATATTGAGACTCTCAAAAAGAATCTTTTTGACAACTGTGACAGTTGTGTAGGACAGACCGTTGTGGGTATGACGACCCATCATGAGTGTCCTTAGGGGGACACTTAAAAATTATTTTGAGACCCTAAAAAATAAGGTATCTGACAACCGTGGCGGATGTGCAGGATGGCCCGTCGAGGGTATGATGGTCCGTCATAAGTTTTTGTAAAACTGGGGGAAGATTAAAAATGGGGCTCTGTGTGAAAGACCCCACGATGGTCTGTCGTGGGAACAACGGTTCATCGTCAGTGTCTCGTTTTGTCTTACAGTGACAAAATTGAGAATGCATAATTCGTCCCCTAAATTTGCTAATATGAACCAAACTTATCAACTCACAATCTTATATAATTTAACCATCATTCTAATATTCCTATGCAATAATTTCTCAAGTTTTAGCATGAAATTTCAGAAAACTATCAACCTAGGTCAGAAACCAAAAATCAGAAACAGACAACCCCATTTGATTTAGTTAACACAACAAACCCATTCTTCTTACAATAATATTGGTTTAAAGTCACTTAAGATTGTCGGGGTGAGGTCTTAGCATGCATTAGGGTTAAAATATCAAACACCCACACATTCATAAACATGTATTTTATCATCGAAAAATACGAACGAAATGTAGATGAGTGATAGAGCAGAAGCACATACCTGATAATAAAGTCAATGATAGAGAAATGAAACACCACAAAGCTATGAGTAGCACACTAAACCAATACTTCTACCAAAAAAGAACGGGAAAATACTTTGGGAGTGGGGAGAAAAAGGGTTTTGAGGAATGTCGGTAAAGGAAGGAAATCAGAAGATTAGATAAAAAAACAGTGTTTGGGGAGATGAAGAGGGAAAAATGGAGGAAATAAATAGTTTGAATGAAGTGATGGGAAATTAAAACATTTTAAAAATTTTAATATTCGATGATCAAGTCGGGTTTACGGGTTTTGATGCGATAAGTCTCCATCGACGGTCCATCACAGGCTCGACGGTCCATCGTGGGGGTCCGTCATGCATGCGCTAAAATAGAAAAATTTGAAAAACATACTTGGGCACGACGGATGCTTGCGACGGTACGTCGCAAGTGTGACGGTCCGTAGCATGCGTGATGGTTCGTCGATGGGTCCGTCAAAGGGTGGTACAGACAAATTTTCTGCAGATTTTCTGGTGATGTGTTACTTGCAATTTTAATACCCATTAACGTAATATTTTTGTATGGGAAAACGGTCAAATATGCCCTAAACTATTTGAAAAGGTCTAGATATACCATTCGTTTAAAGTTTGGTTCACTCATGCCCTCACCGTCCAACTTTTTGTCTGGATATGCCCTTATGGGCGTTAGATGCCATGTTGGACATATCCAACTCATTTTTTTTATTTCTTTAAATGTCACATGGAATTGTCATGTTATTTTGACCTTAACACATGACATTTATATGATTATTGAAAGATATTCGGACTCATAAACACCTAATCTGACCTATAAATAAACACTTTTTAAATTTACTAACCGACCCATTTTTAACAATATTTTTTGGTTTTTATTTTTTTAGTAAATCTCGAAAATGAGTAATTGTTTGATAAAAAAATAGGAAAAATATGAAAAAAAATTAAAATTAACACCAAAAATTCACAAAAAAATATAGTTACCTTAATTCTAAAATTTTAATATTTTTCAATTTTTTTGGTAAATTTTGAAAATGAATAATTTGAATAATAAGAAAATACGCAAAGTATGAAAAAATATAAATTAACGCCAAAAGATCACAAATTAATATAGTAACATTTCATTCTACAATTTTTTTCAAATATATTTTTTTTTGACAAATCCCGAAAATGAGTAATTTATTGATAAAAAGGGGAATATATAGAAAAAAAATTTACGTCAAAATTCACAAATAGATATAGTAACCTTAAATTCAATAATTTAAACAGTTTTTTAATTTTTATGTTTATTTTATATTTTCCTATTTTTTATTTTTTGAAATTTTTATGTAGTTTTTATATTTTTTTCGTATCTTTTGTTAATAAACTCATTTTGGGATTTTCCGGAAAAATTAAAAATTAAAAAAATGTTAAAATTGTTGAATTTAAGGTCAATGTATTTACTTTTTAATTTTTGGCGTAATTTATATTTTTTTCATATTTTTTATTAATCAATTGCTCATTTTTCGGGATCTATCCAAAAAATAAAAACATTTAAAAAATGTTTAAATTTAATTTAAGGTTACTTTAATTATTTGTGAATTTTTGGCGCTAAATTTATCTTTTTTTCATATTCTTCCTATTTTTTTATTAATCAATTATTTATTTTCGGAATTTATCAAAAAAATTAAAATTAAACAGAATTATTGAAAATTAGTTGGATAATTTATTTAAAAGTGGGTTGATTTATGTGTCGAATTAGGTGTTTATGAGTTCAAATATCTTTAAATTTTCATATAAATGTCATGTGATAAGGTGAAAATGACATGACAATTCCATGTTGCATTTAAATAAATGAAAAATGAGTTGGATTTGTCCAACATGTCAACTAACGCCCATAAGGGCATATTTGGACCAAAAGTTGGACGGCCAGGACATGAGTGAACCAAACTTTAAACGGAGGGTATATTTAGACCTTTTTGAAAAATTTAGGGGTAAATTTTACCCTTTTCCCTTTTTGTATTTTTTGGACATTTATTTTGAAACGGACCCTAAATTATGCTCTTGCCAACACTTCTAACAAAATGAAAACAAATATTTAGACAGGACGTTTAAGGAAATTAAAAAAAGAAACATGAAACTATAACTAGAAAATTATGAAAAACCTATAGTTGGCTAGAGGATACATATTGGGTTGCCTCACAACCAGTGCTTGATTTAACATCACGGCATAATGTAGGACACTTGATTACTCAGACTTCATCAAGATGGTATGCCTCGATCGCTTCATTCGTCGTTTCAACGTGCCCCAGATAGATTTTGATTCGCTGTCCGTTAACCATACACCACACACCCTCCTTGTTCTCCAACTCAACCGCTCTGTGAGGGAATAGTTGGGTGATCAAATAAGGACCAGTCCATTTGGACTTGAGTTTTCTCGAAAACAAACGCAACCTAGAATTGAATAAAAGCACGAAATCCACAATAATAAAATTGCATTTCTCAATATTTTGGTCATGATACTGCTTCATCTTTACTTTGTAGAGGGATAAACTTTAAGATTTTTAGGAGGAATTCATCAAGCTCATTCAACACATTTATCATCTGTTCATCAGCTTCATTCTGATCCATTTTCAAATTTTTCATTACCCACAATGCTTAATGCTCAAATTCAACCGGTAAGTGACAAGCCTTCCCATATACAAATTGGTACTGGGACATACCTATGAGAGTCTTGTATGTTGTCCGGTAGGCCCAGAGAGCACCATCAATCCTCTTTGACAAATCCGTTATACTAGCATTCACCGTCTTTGAAAAAACTTGCTTAATCTCCCTATTTGACACCTCAACTTGCCCATTAGCTTGAGGATACTAAGGAGTGGACACATTATTTCGAACTCCATATTTTTCCAATAATCCCTTTTATACAATTTTTTGAAAAAGTGGGATCCCCATCACTAATAATATCCCTTGGGGTGCCAAATTGGGAAATTCTTTTTCAAGAACGTGGTGACACTCTTCCCATCATTATTTGTGAGTGGGATAGCTTCGACAAATTTAGACACATAATTGACCGCTACTAGAATGTACTTCATCCGATGGGAACTCACAAAAGGGACCATAAAGTCAATACCCCACACATCAAATAACTCATAACAAAGAATTGGATTTAATGGGAGCTCTTGCTTAGTCGATATGCCACAATCTCTTAGGTATCTATCACATGTATTAGCAAACTCATGAGCTTATTGGTGGATAGATCGCTAATAGTAGCCACATTGCAAGATATTCTAAGTGGTTCGGATACTACTATGATGTCCACCTACGGGTGAAGAATGACATTCCTCTAAAACAATCAACATCTCAACTTCTGGCACAACACGCAAATAAGTTCATCGGCACAACTCCTATACATGTTTTGATCATTTGAAAAGATCTTTTTCAAAATGATACATGAGCTTTTTCCTTTGATAAAAGGACATGTCCGGTGGGACAATATCGCTAGCAAGATAATTCGTAAAATTTGCAAACTATGGAATAAAGTCTTGAGAGGCAACCAATACATGCTCATCGGGAAAATTATCATGAATTTCAGTATTATCCCCTCAGCTCTCTCATTGCATCATCTTCTAAACGGGACAAGTGATTATAAACTTGATTTTTTGTCCCTTATCTGTCAATCACCTCAAAGTCAATTTCTTCCAATAGTAATACCCAACGAATCAACCTCGGTTTCGCATCCTTGTTTAACATCAAATATCTTAAAGTAGAATGATCAGTATGCACTATAACCCTAGTGCCAAGCAAGTAGGAGAAAAATTTTTCAAAAGCAAAGAATACTGCAAGGAGCTCTTGCAAATTCATGGTTCTTTTGGGCTTCATTTATGTCTTTACTAGAATAGTAAATGGGGTGAATGATTTTGTCCCTTCTTTGCCCCAATACCACACCAAGAGCAAGCCCACTAGCATCACACATTAACTCAAATCGCTTACTATAATCCGATGAAATAATTATAGGTAAAGACACCAACGTTTTTTTCAATTCACCAAATTCCTTAAGCCATGATTTATCAAAATAAAATTTACACTCTTTCTCAAGCAACTTGCACATAGGATGCACAATTTTTGAAAAATCCTTGATGAACCTATGGTAAAATCTGCATGCCCAAGAAAGCTTCTCATACCTTTTACAGTGATAAGTGGGGGAATTCTCTACATTACCTCGACTTTAGCTCGATCAAGTTCTCTACCCTTCTCTGAAATGCGATGACCCAATACAACACTCTCTTTAACCATGATGTGACATTTTTTTCAATTTAGTACTAGATTAAAGTCGTCACACCTCTTAATAACCTCAGACAAATGACTCAAAAAACTGCTCAAAGGAGTCACCAACCACAAAAAATTCATCCATAAACACCTCAATAGTGTCAACCACCATATCGAAGAATATCCACATCATACATCTCTGAAATATGGCGGGTGCAGTGCACAATCCAAACAACATTATTTTGAATGCAAAGGTCCCATATGTACAAGTAAAGGTGGTTTTTTCTTGATCTTCCGGTGCAATAAAAATTTGATTATACCCGGAATAACCATCAAGAAAAAATAACCACCCCTTTCCAACAAGTCTATCCAATATCTAATTCATGAAGGGCATAGGAAAATGGTCTTTTTCGGTCCATGCATTTAATTTCTGGTAATCCATACATACCCTCCAACCAGTCACCAACCTAATTGGAAAATGATAATTTTTCTCATTCGGGACCACAATCATTCCCCCATTCATAGGTACAGACTAAACAGGGCATACCCAACTACTATCACCGGTTGGATATGTCACTCAGGAATCCCACAACTTAATAATTTCCTTTTTCACTACCTCTTACATAGGTGGATTTAGACATGTCTGATGCTCAATACTTGGCTTATGATCGGGCATGAGTTTGATTTTATGAAAATAAATATTGGGAGGGATCCCAATAATATCCGCAATAGTCAACCCAATAACTCTTTTGTACCTTTTCAACACTATCACAAAACTCTCAAAGTGATGCACATTCGAATCTTATGCAATAATAACCGGTAGAGTATTATCTTTTCGGAAGAATACATACTTCAGATGAGGTTGTAGAGACTTAAGTTATAATTTTGGTTCCTCTTTAATAGACGATTTCGTGGGTATAGACTCACGATGTTGCATATCAAACTCATATTTCTTATTTTAAAAACAAATATTACCTCAATCAAGTGTCGCGACCAATGACCCACTCTCTTCAATGCCATCACTATCAAAATTCATGATCACTGCCGCCAATGCTTCTACACCCAGAAACTCTTTAATTTGTACCTCAGATGACGCTTCAACTTTGTAGGATATAGAAGATACTGATTGGAGCTCACCTCTCTACCTAATGGACCTAAAAATGTTGAAGGTCACTTCTTCATTGTTCAAATGTAATTTCATCCACCTCTTTTCCATATAAACAAAGGCTCTACCCATAGAAAAAAAATGACCTCCCAAGAATAATATCCACCTCAAAATTTACCTCACAATCAAGAATAACAAAGTCGCCCGAAGTATAAACAACTCCACCTTTACTACCACATCGTGGCGTATACTTTTGAGATTTTTAACCATTTGATCGGCCGTCAGTAACTGCATTGCAGTGTGATTTCGGTCACCTAAATCTAACTTCTTGTAAATTGAGAGGGGAATGAGAGTTATCCTTGCCCAAAGATCACATAATGCTTTTATAAAATGTAATAACCCGATTATACAAGGAATAGTTAAAGCATTTGGATCTTCTTTCTTTTGAACTCGAGATCTTGTACAAATAACACAACAGTGTTGCATTCTATCATCATCCTCAAAAGTCACTGATGTTTTATTCGTAATGAATTTTTTCATGAATTTGGCATAACTTGGCATTTGTTCAAGACCTTCTACCAAAGGAACTTTACTAGAAAGTTATTTCAACATCGTTTTAAAAGGTTGTATCTATCAACCTCAGTAATTTTAAATAACCTTTTTTGTCAAGGAGGTGGTGGTCTAGGCATGGGGATCACCTTTTGGGGCACCTCAACATAGTTTACCATTTTATCTTCTAACTCACCAGAAACCTCGACCACCGTATCATCATCTCGTATGACCTTTTCTATACCAGAAGACGTAGGTGGATCAATGGTTTGCTTGCCACCCCAAGTAATGATTTCCATACAATGCCCATACATTTTTTGATTTTGGGTAGTGTTACTAGGAAGAGTGCCCGGTTTCTGTGTGTTCACAGTTACAGACAATTGGGCCATTTGCAATTCAAGATGCTTAATTGAGATTTTATGTGTATCAATTTTTTGCCATGTACCTACTAAGTCATTCTTATTTCTTTAGTGTAATCATCACTACAATCGAACCTCCTCATCATTTTATGCATAATATCATCAATTCACGCCATACTACCTTCACCATCTGTAAAAGAAACATCACGATTTTGAGGTGGAAAATAGGACCCACTCCTATCAAATCTGTTATCATAGTTACCCCTGTTGAAGTTGTTGTCGTGGTTGTAATTCCCATCTCGAACATAATGAATCTCACAATTATAATTATCATAGTTCCGACCTTTGTTTCCTTGAACTTAACGCCAATTCTCCTGATTGGAGCCTTGGGCATTTGGTCATAAACTCCCCGTCCGATCATTCAATGCATAAGAATCCTCCTCATAGTAATATTCATCATTTGGCGGTGGTGATTTTAGATAAGTAGTTCACTGCATTTACCTTTTCCGCACCCCTAGCAACATGTTTTAAAACCGAACCAAGCTTAGTTCTTTTTTGAGTCATTCCTCACGAAGATCATCTACGACTTAGTTCTGTGCGGATTGGACACGAAAGTGTTTTTCCCAGCATCTGACTTCCAAGTACTCCAAGCATAATTATTCTTGGAGATTTTCTCTAACTTTTCAACAATCTTGACATAATGGCACTTTCCATAAGAACCACACACTATAGTATCCAACACCACTTTGTTATTATCATCTTGTCCAAGTTAGAAATACTCTTTCAGAGACTCATCATCTATGCAGTGATTTGGGACACTTCACAAGAATGAAGTTAACCTATGCCAAGAACTGCTAACTAACACTCTCGATAGTGCGACAAAGTTGTTCACTTTGTCTTTGTTGTTTTTTTCCTTACACACCGGGTAGTATCGTACTAAGAAACCATTCCTCAGTGGATTCCAAGTGAAGTTTCAGTTATAGTGCAGCTCAGTAAAACAGATAGAAGCCTCTCTCGTCAGTGAGAAAGGAAAAACTCTTAGCCCGATTACATCCATATTTATCCGGACTCCCTACAAAACTTTTGCACAGTACTCTTACCTTAGCGATGTGGGCATGTGGATCCTCAGAAGGTAGTCCTAAAAACAAGTGTCACAATAGTGATGATTTGCATCAGACTACTAGTTACCAAAAAAGTGTGGCTATATGGTAGAGAGGGCAAGACCAGTGGCCCATCAGAGTTTGTGATACTTTCATAGCCCCTACAGTACTTTTGATGGTGTGGAGTGGGAGGTTGTCTTATTATTTCACCTTCCCCATGAATATAAGGTAATATAGGGTCATGACCGTCGACCAATGGTGGTATTTGTGGGTCGACCTCATCACCTTGGATGCCCAAATTCTAATTCATCTTCGTAATGTAAGCTCTAGTTCGGGGTCAGGTTCAATTATGGGTATTCCTCTACTCCATGTGTTTGGCATATAAGGAAGTTAGACCTGTAGGAGACAAAATCAAAAAAAAATTAAAACTAGGAAAATGGTGACTAAATCTTATATGCTCAAATTTACTTCTTGAATAGAAGTTAAAGGGGTCGCATCAAGTAAAGAACCGAACTAGTGAGGTTGGGATCTTTCCCACGATGAAAAATAGTTCAGACTTTTATTCTACTTTTACTTCTATTCAGTCAAATATTTCCGAAAAACAAATAATTAAAGAGGGATTTTGATTAATGAAAGCAATTAGCGAAATTAAAGTAAACAAGTAACAGGTTCAAGTATTGGAGTTTATTCAAGTAATGAGAGTAACTAGAGCGCAAGTGTTATCCATAGGCTCCTAACTCAATAATTCTACCTATAAGAATCCTTTACTAGTATCTTGCATGCAAAGTGCTAAGTTAGGTAGCCCTTAATCCTTAGTCCGGCATCAAGAAAATTTCACTCGGCACCTTGTCCGTCTACATGTGTTGCTTTACTAAACCTTATTTTAACCTTATATTAATCATTATATTCGATATTTGACTAAGTTGTTACTTCGTACAAACTGACACTAGCCTATTAGATAGTATGCACTAAATCAACGTTGATAATTCTTTTCCTATTATTTACCTCCTTGGTTAAGAAAGTAGCAATAATGCGAGTTCTAAGGTTGGACATCCGTTTAAAACACTTCTAAGTGAAAGATTATAAATACATGCAAGACACTATTCTAGAATCGTTATTTTAGCTAGGTTTTACCTTGTTATTTACCAATGGTTCCCACAACTCTAGTGAGTTTAGTTACCCATGCTAGTAATCACACAATTAATAATAAAAATGTAAGAATTCATGCACTTACTATGATGAGAATAAACAAAATCCAGAAATTTACTTGAATAAATCACAAAACACCAATAATCGATTCCGGAAAAGTAATATCATATCCCAAAATCAACAGTTCAATAGTAAGACAATAAAATCGAACATTATCCAAGAGTCTAACCCAAAAATAATAATTTTCAAGCTATTTATAAAAAAAACCTAATAAAAGAAGGCAATCTATCTAAGGAAAAATCTTCCCAAAACGCGTCTAGTCGAAAACCATCGTGACGGACTGTCGTGGTCTTTCATCACTTTATACTTAGCTCTTTTTCTATTGCTTTTCTTCATTGACTCTCTGCTACCCTCGAGGGAAAGGTGTGATGGACTATTGCAAGCCCAAAAGTCCATCGAGGGGCTTCATTCCACGATACATAGAATCTTCTGAAGTTTGGTAATGGGACAACTCTCTATTAGCATTGACGAATGTGCAGGATGGACCTTCATGGCTATGACAGTCCGTCGTGAGCTTCCGTAGTCCCACACTTGGTCAGAATTCCCAAACTTCCTTGAATATCCATTATTTTCTCATGACGTTTGAACTCTACGAACCTTCACAGTCACAATGGACAGTCGTGGGGTTTGTAGGTTGTCACTTCTGCAATTTCAGCTAAAAGTCTCTGCATTCTCCTCTAGACAGATTTCCTGAAAATAAATAGAAATATCAAAAATAAATACAAAAAGGCTTTCAACACACACTAACCTTACAAAAAAGGCATTGAAAGTACTGTGAAACCACGGTACATCAGCTTAAAGTTCTCCAAAAGTATGAAAAAGCTGGAGGACTTTGTACAATCCATTCCGGTGTGGTTGGATTCTGTTCAACAGCCCAAGGAAATGGAGCACAACATTTGTTCTTTCCGCTGCATGAAGTGATATTTACGACCTTGAAGAAATGACAAATCCCAACTACGGATTTATAAGAGACAAAACTACTAATGGCATTCCATCCAGTGTAAGCATCTGGATAATTTGGAATGCCACGTGGCATACCCAAAAGCCCTAAGAAATTCATAGGAAAGAAGGTCATATTAACCCTGAAAAAGTTGATCTAAAGATGGATTTGACCTAAAGTTTCAGTGTATGTCCGACCAAAGATTTTACCTACACAATAGTGAAATCCGACATATAAAGTAAAAATGGATCCCATAGAAAGTACATAATGGAAATGTGTCACCACATAATAAGTATCATGTAGAGCAATGTCTAAACCAAAATTAGCCACAACAATTCCAGTGAGACCTCCTATGGTAAATAAAAAGACGAACCTACAACAAATAACATGGGTGTTTTGTATTGTATGGAACACCCACAAATTGTAGCGATCCATCTAAAGATTTTGATTCTAGTTGAGACAACTATGATCATGGTAGATGTGGTAAAGTATGTACGGGTATCAACGTTTAAGCCCACAGTAAACATATGATGATCCCAAACAAGAAATCCAAGAATACCTATACTGATCGTTGTATAGTCCATTCCGAGAAACCCGAAAACTGATTTTCCAGAAAAAGTAGAAATGATATGACTTATGATATCGGATCAAGGAAGAATGGGAATATACACCTCTAGATGATCGAAGATCTAAAAGAGAAGCTGGTATTATATGGGGTATGCCCCCATCCAGCAGGATCAAAAAAGTTGCATTAAAGTTTTGATCGGTTAATAATATGGTAATTACCCCCGCAAGTACCAAAAGTGATAATAAAAGTTTGAATGTTGTCATTAGAACGGACCTCACAAATAGAGGTGATCAATGCATAGTAATTCCAAGTCCATGCATGTTGAAAATAGTTGTTATAAAATTTATAGCACATAAAATGGATGAAACACTAGATAGATGAAGACTAGAAATTGCTTAATTAATTGCTCCTCTAGATTGGCTGGTAATACCACTTAAGGGCAGATAGACCGTCCACCAAGTGTTGCTACCTAGTTCAACTAAGTCTGATCTTATTAAGTGCAAGAGACCTGGAGGCAAAAACCAGAATGAAATATTATTTAATCTTGGAAATGCCATGTCAGGTGCACCTATCACAATCGGAACATACCAATTACAAGATCCACCTATCATCGCCGACTTAACCATAAAAAAGATTAAAAACAAGTGTAAGCCATTATTAAAACATTATAATGTTGATGATTTCCACTAATAATTTCACCGTCGGGTCATGATAATTTCATATGTATTAATACTGAGAAACACATGCCCATAACTCCAACAATGACACTGAAGATGAAATAAAGAGTCCCTATATCCTTTTTGTTTGTGGAGGATTCCTTCCTTATCATAGAAGGGCCCACGGGGCTTTTTTATTGAAAAAGAGTGAGTGAGGGGGGGGGAGAAGAATGGAAAGCACAAACTTTGTTGATGGGACAATTTGATCCCATTTTCCTCTCATCCTCCCCCGGTTATGATTCAAGAAAGGTTTAACGCAAGGATCATATTTCGAAGCAATCATTAGAGTTTTCCCTTATCCGAACGGGTCCTGCAAGAAAATAGGATTTCATATTATTCTCCAAATATATGCTATTAGAATGGGATATCTCCTTCTAGCTCTCCCCCCATCCCCAAGAATCACACGTGCTAGTTCCCCCGCATACCGCTCTAGTGGCTAAGGCCCCTTCTTTCGCACTTCACATTAGCCAAGCTTGCAGCTAGACTATTGGAAGAGCAAAGATTCAACCGCAACTGCTCGTCGCTTCTGCCTGCCTTTTTCCATCTGTTGTGATCCAAGTCAGCACGGACAAAAATCTCATGATTTCTCGCAGCCGGGCAGGCTTGTAAGCAAGATACCTTCTGCATATCTCACACCGTTCCTTCAGCTGGGTGATCCTTAACTTTTTGGATCATATTATGCTAAATGCAGTACCTCCCCCCCCCCCCCCCCGGTTTTTTGTTACCATTGGGTTTACCTTGGTCAAAAGTTGACCCCATGGCAACAAAAAAAGGTGATCTTGTGCTATACTCCGGTGATAACTTTCCTACCAAGACACGCAAACTCCCATTGTGTCCCAAATCATATTCCATGAATAGAAAGGGGAAGCCTACTAATCTATCAGATCCTCTCATAGATTGGTGCGGTTTTACAAATCCTTTAAGCACATTTCACTCGCGTTGATCAATCAAGAGGGTTTTCGCCACGTATTAAGGTTATCCATTGTATCACACACTTCTTACATTCTGTCCCATGCTTCATACCTCCTCTTTCTTTTTATGGTAAGATAAAGGGACATGCATGGTGGGGTAGGACCATCCAGTCAACAATCTCTCTGTCTTGACCAAGAAGTATTATGTCCTATGAGTCGCAAGTCTTTTTATACGTAAGAACTTCTTGCGCAATTCATGCCTTTATGTGTTTATGATCTGAAAATTTTTCTTGATTTTCATAAAAATTGTTCTCTGGACTTGTTATCAATATGAGGTTATTGTAACACAGTATATAAGACTCGTGATTTATGCAATCCAATCTTCCATGTGTTAGGCGGAAGCCCCCAAAATTCTATTCCATAAATGGGTGATAAAAAGATCAAATTACTATGCCTATCTTGTTGGTCGTTACTTTTGGTAGTCTTTCTTATTGGCTCACTCATCTAAGTGCTTTACTTTCGATCATTTTTTATCTCATAATGATTCGATTCCGCCCCTAATCCTCCTCCTTTTCTTTTTAGGATAGGATCCTCCTTGGTCTTACGTAACAATAACTCAACACTCATAACAATGAGACAACACTCTCGGCAAAATTTTGTTTCTCGAGTCCAAGATAGGCCGCCTTATCTCAGTATCAAGCCATCTTATACTCCTCTCATTCAGTCTATATTTTGAATCGAAGTATTTGTTAGAATACATATAAAATAGTGTTTCTATTTTACGAAATGGACCATAATAGGCAGAAATCAATGTCAAATTCCATAACACAAAAATGTTTAGCAAAATATTGGAAATCTTCCTTATTTTTTAATTTCAAACAATGGAACTTTTTCAATTCATCTTCAGAAGCACAGTATCTCCAAAGGTTCCCTTCTACTACGTAATGGAGCTTTTTTAGTTTCTCTCATTCCGAACCCAGGGCTAGGTCGTCCCCTTTGATTCGCGAACCGGGAATGAGCTCCAGACTAGAATTCTCTGGTGGAGTAGTTGGGGTTGGCACCTGACTGATCCACCCTTAACACGACGATGGAGAGTAAAACTTATTTGCAACACGAGTTAGATTATCCGTGAAAAGATACCCAAAGTATAAGGTAACCTTTTCAAGAACAAGACCCACGATAACTTTTTTAATATGGAATAAAAGTATTTCTACTCCAATATGGAATAAAAGTATTTCAAGTCTTTTTCTAGTCGTTAAATTCTTCCATGTATTATGGATATAAGTAGTAAAAAAATTTTAAATTCCCATGATGGCATAATTGTTCGACACTATGTTCCTCGATCTTTAAAGAAAACCTAATCCTCGTACTCCTCCTTCTATTTTAGGATAGAATACTCCTTGGTCCTTTTTACATAACCTAGTCGGCTGCGCGTCCAGTCTGGTAGGTCGGTCGCCCTCTAGTCAGTGACTAGCCGTACTATGGAGCTAGGTGTACACCGCCACGTCGAGACTCTCTTTCAAACTTGAGATATCTGCTTTCATAAGGGGGAAAGATTAGTCTGTCATGCAGCAGAGCAGTGTTCGTTTAACTAGAAATTTCATAGGAGAAAAAGAATCGTAGCGTAGGGTCGACAGAAAAATCTGTTAAAATAGTCTACTAAGAAAGCATTTGTTCACATTCGTAGTTGCAATAAGTTCTTTTTTTTAGATTGTCTTGGTATTCAATCTACCCTAATGAAACATAAAATCTCACTCCCTCGCTTTTTCCTTCTGATAGACTTGCTTGCGCATCTTCTCTTTGTCACTCATCCTTGGCTTGGACAGTGCTCTCTCTATTCTGTGTCAGCGAAGAAAGGATAAGAGCAATGGCCTGAATAATTTTTATTCTACTTACGGTCACAATGCCTTTATCGAAGAAAAAAAATTCTAATACTCCATCCCCTGTTGCTAGATGAAGTATCACAACAAAAACAAAAGCGGAGCATTCATAAAGAAATGGTATAAGCACAAGGGAAGGCGCAACGGTTATAGACTACCTGAGGAGTGATCCCTCTCTTATTTTGCCCCTTTTATGATATGAAAAGAGACATTAAGCACGTCAACATTGAAACTTCTACTTTTGGCAGCTGTTTGGCAAGTACTACTGTATGCCTCATGTCCGAACTTACATAGTGAGGGTGCATTAAAGCGAGTTGAGGAGCTAATACGGGTGCCTTAATTTTCATATTTATGTGGATGTGGAGGAAACTTAGCGTTAAGCACTGGGGCTAGCCACAAAGGAATATTCTTGAATGTTGATATATACTATCTTTTAGCAAACCATTCCAAACCATGCGTCCCAATCAATCCCGAAAAAGACTAATCAAGTGTTTTCCTAAATCGCTTTTTCATTTCTCAAATTTTTCTCTCTCTAAAATTTTCTCTCTCTAAAAAAAATTTTCTCTCTCTAGAAATTTCTGACGAATTCTTGCGTTTATCGCTGATAATCGGAGAAATTGTTTAACAACGAGTGTTTGGAATGGTTGTTAATCCTGTTGATGAGCGCTTTCGACCTCCAGATCCAGCAGTAGGAGAGGAGGAATCGAATGTTCAATCGAAAGCTAATGAAATGACGGACGGAGCATCATCTTGCTCTTCGCGCTTGAGGGAAGAAGCGATCCAAGTCGTGACTATAGAGGCGGAGATGGATGAGTTTCGTCACAATCGTGAAAGGGATCGTAATCTGCGTGGACAGGTAGGCGACATACACAGAATGGATAATTTGCAAGAATTGGTAAGAGGCGAGTCGCAAAGGATAGGGGAGGAGAAAATACAGGAGAGTGAGGCGGCGACATCATAAGAGATTGAATCGACGAAGTAGACTTCCATGGAGGCGGCGCAATAGAGTTCTGGGGATAATCGATTGGAAGATTCGAGACAAAAATCAGTTACTGGGATATACTCACAAGCAATGAATCTTCCTATTCAACTAGGAAACATTAACAGGGGAGGTAGTAACATTGATCCTCGACAAGAAGCTGTAATGGCGGATTTGCAGGAAAATAATCAAACAAATGTAACTTGCGATGGTCAAGAGGATACTCAATCTATGCAATCTCAACAGCGTATTGATAAATCACACAAGGATTCAGAAACATATCATCACCAACAACAAATTGACTCTACAAATGCAAGAAATACAAATTCGAGAACAACAGCAATTCAGCAGACTCAACACAGGCAAAATACTGGGAATTCATCTGAGCCACTCAAAAATCAAGGTAACATTACTATCAATACCAATTATGATAGGAATGTCCAAGAAAACATTAGATTGAATGTGGAATTTGTTGAAACTGAAAATGTTGTTAGAAATCAGAATTATCAACAAAATTTTCCTAAGATTTCTTCCAATTTTGATAGACCTGCAAATAGAAATTTGGTTAATAAGAGGGACCCTCCTTTAGGTAATACTGATACCTTACCTAAGAAAGATCAAATTCAAGAACCAGCCCCCTATACAGTGACACAAACCTATGCTGATCGACTAAGGTTTAATCAATCCAAAAAGGGTGTGAGTATTAAGCTAACAGAGCCTGAGATCACCACCAAACAAGGCTTACCTGCTGTATTATATGTCAAAGATGAAGTAATGAAAGATTTGGCTTCAACATGTAGATATACACTTATTGGGAAGTTTTCTATACAATGCCTAGGGTAGAATTGATAAGGAAAAATTTCATCCTACAAACACAATTAGCAGGGGGGCTTAAGATAGCTCATTTCAATTCGAGGCATGTTTATATAGACTTGGATAATGAGTTGGATTATAATATGGTGTGGACTAAACAAAGAATGAATATAGCTGGCCAAGTCATGAGGATACAGGCTTGGACCCCCACATTCAAGCCTGATGAAGAAACAACTCTTGTGCCCATTTGGATATCATTACCTGAGTTGCCTTGGCATTGCTATAACAAAGAGTTTATTACTAGCCTTCTTTCACCAATTGGTAGAGTGTTATATCTAGACTCTGCATCTATTAACAAGACTAGAGGAAGTCAGGCTAGGGTCAAAGTACAAGTAGACTTAACAAAAGAAAGGCCTTCTCATATTTGGATGGGGTATATGGGAGAAGACATTACTGATGGAAGATGGCAAAAGATAGATTATGATAACATCCTAGATTACTGTTTTTATTGCAAACATCAAGGGCATAAGGAAGTTGCTTGCATAATTAAACAAAGGGATGAGGAGAATAAAAAAAGGAAGGAGATGGAGAAGAGCAGGGCTGGTAAGGATAATGGTCAAAATATTAATGCTGAAAAACTATTTGAGAAGAGAATGGATGTTGGTAGAAGAGAGCTGGATTACAATCAGTCAGGACAAGAGGTTCAAGAAACACAACAGCAAATGACACATGCTGAATGGCAAACCCAAAGAAGAAGACATGCTACTCAACAAGTTAGATTTACTGATAGATCAGTAGTTCAACACCCTCAAATGCAGACAGGTATTGTTTCTATTCCTACACAAAACACTTACATTGATTTAGAAGTGCAGGAATTCAATACATTGGAAAATGAAGTGGAGGAGCAATCAGCAAAAGTACAAGAGAAGAGGGCTCAAAATATAAATAGAGTAACTAAGCAATCACAAAGACAGGTTTACAATACAGCATCCAAGGAACAGGAAGAGCATAACAATAATCAGCAAAGAATGGAATTACAATTAACTAGCACCAATCAGACTGGAAATCAGCAAAGGAATATAAATAATTCAGGTATGGACTCAATGCTTCCATCCACTACTCCCATGCAAACTGTTGATAATTATGTTGGTGTAGTTGTTGGAGGTGAGGCTGGATGTGGTCAGGGGGAAAATAATATAAATCAGACTAGAATTGATAAAGGTAAAGGCAAAATGGATGATCAAGGGGGGTATTTGACTAATATTAGTAATGTATCTCCTGATAAACCTAAAGTTCCTGATAAACAGCAGTTTATTAATAAAAATAATGCTAGTTCTTCTAATATTGCTAAGGATCCTACTAATCATCAAAGAAATGATAATGATGAATATAAGGAACCTGACTCTGAGGATGAGATTGATGATGACACTCAATCTTTAGGGGAAGGGAGAGCACCTAGTGAGAATACTGGAACATCTTCCCAAATTCAAACAAGTCCTTTGTTACACACCTCTAATGTGGATGATATTAGAGAAGTCACTGGCAAGCAAGGTCTTTCTCCAAGAGGCAGGAAATTGTTGAAAAATAATCAAAATACTAGTGTTAGTAAACCTAATACTAGAGCTAGAAGTAGAGGATTATGATGATTAAGATGATTTGTTGGTATGCTAGAAGTATTAAGACTTTTGGTGCTATTGAAAGGCTGATCAACTTAAAAAAGACTCATAATCTGTCCATAATTGCTGTACTGGAGCCATTTGCTAATGTTTCTCTTTTAGAATCTTATAGAATGCAGCTGATGATGAATTATGCTCATAGTAATTCAAATAACAAAATCTGGTTGTTTTGGTCTAAGGAAGTGAATTGTAATATTTTGGAGAGTGATCAATAGCAGATCACCTGTGAAATTATTCATGAGGAGTGCAGTGAAAAGTTTCTTATTACTTATGTTTATGCTAAGTGTAAAGACCATTTGAGGAGACCTCTTTGGGAAAGCATGTTGAAATGGTCAAACACTGGTCTTCCTTGGTGTACTATTGGTGATTTCAATGTAATAGCTGATACTCAGGAAAAGAGGGGGGGTAAAGAATATAATATCAACAAAAGCCTGGAATTTATTAGTATTATAGAGGCCTGTGGATTGATGGATATGGGTTACAATGGTCAGAATTATACATGGTGTAATCACAGAAAAAATGGGGATAGAGTGTGGAAAAGATTAGATAGGGGTATGGTGAATGACAAATGGTTAGATAAGATGCCCCAAAGTAATATAACTCATTTGGCTTCAGTGGGTTCTGATCACAGTCCTCTACTATTGGAGATGAGTGATAAACAATATAAGATTATTAAATATTTTAGGTTTCTAGATTACTGGACTATGAATGAAACTTTTTTACCAACTGTAGAGAAGTGCTGGAAAAGACAGGTCAAGGGAGACCCTATGTGGATCTTACATACAAAGTTGAAGAGGTTAACAACAACATTAAGGTGTTGGTCTAATAAGGAATATGGGGATGTATTTGGAAAAATGAAACAGCATGAAGAGGCTGTTAAAAGTGCTGAAGAAGAGATGTTTATAGGAAATAGTATAGAAAATAGAGAGAAGTTAAGTATAGCCAATGCTCAATATATAAAGTACTTGAAACTGGAACATGCTATCCTCAAACAGAAATCCCAGTTACAGTGGTTAAAGGAAGGTGATGCAAATTCTAAGTTTTTTCATGCTGTGATTAGAGGGAGAAGAAACAAGATGGTTATTCACAAAATTATGAATGATAGTGGAGTATGGATTCAAGGTGAAGATAATGTGGCTAAGGAAGCTTGTGATTATTATCAAAACATATTTACAGGGAATAATGAGAAGATTAATGAGGAGATGTTGCAGTGTATTCCTGAATTGATAACTTTAGAACAGAATTCAAGGTTGGATAAAATGCCTGATATGGAGGAGCTGAAAACTATTATTATGAGTATGAATCCTAACTCTGCTCCAGGACCTGATGGAATTGGAGGAAAATTTTTTCAAGTATGTTTTGATATCATTCAAGAAGATCTGATGGCTGCAGTAAAGTCTTTCTTTAGTGGGAAGATATTACCTAGATATATGACTCATGCCTGTCTAGTTTTGCTTCCTAAAATCAACCATCCCAACAAGCTGAAGGATTATAGACCTGTCAGCCTTAGTAATTTTACCAATAAAATCATATCCAAGATCCTTAGTACTAGACTGGCTTCTATTCTTCCTAACATTGTTTCAGATAATCAATCTGGATTTGTGAAAGGAAGAAGCATATCTGACAACATCATGTTAGCTCAAGAAATTATTCATGGTATTAAGCTTCCTAAAGAGGGCAAGAATGTAGTCATTATGTTAGATATGGTCAAAGCATATGAAAGGGTTTCATGGGCATATACTTGTATTATTTTAAGAAAAATGGGATTTAGTGAGTTGTTCATTGATAGAGCTTGGAGAATTATGAGCAATAATTGGTATTCTGTGGTGATTAATGGTAAAAGACATGGGTTCTTTCAGTCTACTAGGGGTCTTAAACAAGGGGATCCCCTGTCTCCAGGCCTTTTTATTATTGGGGCTGAATTTCTTTCTAGAAAGCTTAATCATTTACAGGCTAATCAATTATATAGAGGCTTCAATATGGAAAGGAAAGGGCCTCAAATTAATCATCTGAGTTTTGCAGATGATATCATTATTTTTACCTCCACAGATTGTACATCTTTACAGCTTATTATGAAGGTGATTGAGGATTATGAAAGGGTATCTGATCAGATGGTGAACAAGGATAAAAGTTTCTTTATGGTCACTGATAAGACTAGCCAAGAAATAATTGAAGATATTAAGATGGTTACTGGCTTTAACAGGAAAAACAGTCCTATAAATTACTTGGGATGTCCTTTATATATAGGTGGACAAAGAATTATTTACTTTTCAGAGGTGGTGGCTAAAGTGATAAAAAGAGTTTCAGGTTGGCAATCAAAAATCTTAAATTTTGGAGGCAAAACAACTTTAGTGAACCATGTATTGCAAGCTATACCTATTCACACTTTAGCTGCTATGTCTCCTCCAAAGACTACTCTAAATTATATTAAAAGACTGATGGCTGACTTCTTTTGAGGAGTTGATAAAGATGGTAAAAAGTATCACTGGGCTTCTTGGGATACTTTATCTTATCCAAAGAATGAAGGAGGGATTGGGATAAGAATGTTAGATGATATTTGTAAAGCTTTTCAGTACAAACATTGGTGGGATTTTAGAACCAAAAAGTCTTTGTGGAGTCAATTCCTAAGGGCTAAATATTGCCAAAGAGCTAATGTTGTAGCTAAGAAATATAACACTGGTGACTCTATGATATGGAAGAATTTAACAAAAAACAGAGCTGAGGTAGAAAATCATATTAGATGGAATATAAATTCTGGAGATTGTACATTTTGGTGGGATAACTGGTCAGGTGAAGGGGCCATGGCCAATCATAGTCTTATTTCAAGTTTGAATAATAAAAAAGTGTCTGATTTTTTAACAAATGGGGTCTGGAATGAAAGGATGGTTAGACAAAATGTATCACCTCAGTTAGTACCTAATATTCTACAAACAACCATTCATTTTCAAGAAGGGATTGCAGACACAGCAATTTGGATGCCTGAGGAACATGGTACATTTACTATTAGATCAGCTTGGGAGATTATCAGGAAAAAAAGGAGGGAGGATCCTGTTAATAAGATAATTTGGCATAAAAAATTCCTTTCAAAGTGAACTTCTTTATTTGGAGAGCTTTGAGAAATAAACTACCTACAAATGAGAGTTTGTTGAAATTTGGAAGAACTGCAGAGGAATGTTGTTGCTGCTATCAGAAAGGAAGAGATGACATTAGCCATATATTTATTTCAGGCAACTTTGCTAAGCATATTTGGAAGTATCATGCATCATGATTTGGTGTTATACACACCAATATAAACTTGAGAAATCAGCTAATACAATGGGGAAATCTGCAGGGCCATAATGAGGTATATAAATTACTAACTCATATATTACCTAAATTTATTTGTTGGCATCTTTGGAAAAATAGGTGTGCTGTGAAGTATGGAGGCAAACAGTCAAGTATTCAACGAGTGCAATATGGTATCTTTAAAGATAGTATGCAAGTTATTAAAAGTGTGCATCCCAATATACCATGGCAAAACAATTGGGACAGCTTGATGAACTTTATAGTTCAATGAAAACAACAATATAAAGTTACAATGTTACAATGGAAAACACCAGCTGAAGGCAAGTATAAACTCAATACAGATGGAAGTGCATTACACGATTCCGGCAAAATTGGTGGTGGAGGTATTTTAAGGGATAACCAAGGTATTCTTATTTATGCATTTTCATTATCATTTGGATTTGGAACTAACAATTTTGCAGAGTTAAAGGGTGTTCAGTATGGGATGGATTGGTGCGAGCAACATGGATATAAATATATTGACTTGGAAATAGATTCAGAGCTGGTATATAAATGGATCAACAAGATGATCAACATACCTTGGAGATATCAACAACTGGTGCAAGAGATTCTGCAGATAGGCAACAAAATGAAACATTTCCAATGTCAACATATATATAGAGAAGCAAATACTACAGCAGACCTGTTAGCCAAATTCAGTCATTCTTTGGAAATTCCACAACACTTTTATGTTTCTCAACAGCTTAAGGGTACAATTCGAGGAAGTTATATATTAGAGAAAATGGGAATATACAATTTTAGAAGAAGGAAAATCAAAAGAATCAAATATCCTCCTTAAAGTTGAAGGCTGTACTTGGTAAGCTACTGATTTGTAAGAGACCATTGGCAATCATTCTTATGATGTAACTACAAGTTAGTTATTAGAATAGGTTTGAGCTTGTTCATTATACATTGTAAAGGGAGAGTCTCCCTAGTTTATGCTTTCTTAGGAAATGTATTAAGAGAGGAGTCCTCTCTAGGTATTATATTTCTATAGAAGTGCATCTCATTGTATTAGGTAAATTGAATTATCTTAGATGATAAATCAATTTCACCTACAAGATTTAGAAGGTAAGGTTTATGTCCCCCTTCATGTACTTTTTGATTTTATGAATGTTAAGGCTTGGGGGTGTTGCTAAGCCCCTGACCCACTACAAGGGTCGTTCAATAAAAAAAAGTGTTTTCCTAATGAAATTCAAATAGTTTAGTATAATATTCATTCATGACTGTAGCTGCCTGCTTAAGACTAGTAGTGAGACTTCTATTCTTCCGCCCTATCTATTAAGAGCCTCTAAAGCTATGTTTGGCATATTAAATATAATAGTTGGGGTGAAGTCTCAACTACCAGACTACTACTATATATAACGCACCCCACGAGTGGATTAGTTTAGTGACTAGACTTGACTCTCAACGAGGCCAATACTATAAAAAGGATAGTAGCAAAAATCATAAGAGAATAAAAGCAAGTCAAGTAGTATGACTGGTTCAACAAGTTCTACCACTGCAAGGCCCAATCATAGTCAAAAGCGAAAAAGAGAGGATTTGCAAGAAATAGTTGAATAGACTGACCTACGAGTATATGAAAGAAGAGGAAATAAAATTATGTAAGATGAGCTTGAGTCAAGTAACAAAAAGGGCTATGATGAGCTTGAGTCGAGTCACAAAAAAGGGTATGATGAGCCTGAGTCGATTATTTCCTACATCCAATTCATGTTTTTGCTTATGCAGTGGAAACACCTTATAATATGAAGTTTTACTCTTCAGGCAAGAAATGTTCTTGGTGGATACAGGACTTGGAACCCCTAGAATTTGTATACAAAATGAACCTACTGGGGTGCCGATCATCCGATCCACCAGGTTTTAGAATAGATGAGATTCATGGATCTAGTGGCCGGTGAATCACTGATCAAAGAGTAGATTTTGGAGATATTCTTCATCGATCTAGTGGCCAGTGAATCACTGATCAAAGCCCGAGCAACCTCCAGGTTTAATGATTTGGCGGGATTTAAAGATTTAGTGGCTGTTGAACCACTACTTCTTCTTCCACGAAGATTCCGAAAAAACTAAGCTTGGATGGAACTGAACATGATTGAGAAAACAATGGCAAAGATCAAAGGCTTAATTATTGAGAAAGTAAAAGGAGGTTATTTAGTAGCCATCGCAGGTTTCATTACTTTTCATCCATTCCGCCGCAGAAGAAAAAAGATATTGAATAATCATTTCACCGTTGAAAACATTTACCCCAAAAAGAAGAATATTGTGGTCTTATAACACAAAAAGAAGAATATTTTGGTCTTTGAAGGAATGAAAAAAAGTACAGACTGGTAGAGCTCCTCTTTGTCAGCGGCAACATTATCACTTCTATATAGCTATCAACCATTCCATTATGGAACTTTCTCCCCACAAAAATAATTCTGAAAATAATGTGTAATTCATATCCCTCGATGACCGGGCAAATGTTATTAAAAATTTCTTTGATCAAGTATCTAGAAACATGGATGCAACTGGTGTTCAGCTATCACCAGCATGGACATCGGTAAGAGAGCTTGTCGAGCATGTATGGTATGTTAATGATGAAGAACTTCTGATTATTCCTCATTTCATCCATCTCAAAAATGAGCTGGCTCGTGAGGACTTTCAAAGTGGGTGTGTATGGCAGGAATAGTTGATTAGTTGGAATTGATTATCTGCAGTCCCCTTGATCAATTTGAGATTGTGCCATTGAAGGATATTCCTATTGGAAATTTGTATTTCTCATTAAGAAATCCATCTTTTTTTATATTATGGTCCTTCTTTTATCATATTTTATTACTAAAAAAATTAAGAAGAAGAAAGGAATTTGCATGGGTTTGGGAGCCAAGACGAAGCCTCCACCGCATCTTCAACTAGAAACAAAATATAATTCGAAAGACCCCAATCCTTATTTTAATTTTTTCTTTACTCTTTATCATTATCACACTTGTTTTGATAAGAAGAAGAAAAGAAAAAAAAAGTCTCATTCTATTTTAATTTATGTGTTTCCTCCTTTCCCTTTTTAGTTGCCTTTTGAAATTCTTCATTATGGACTTTTTTGGATTTTCTAGCACTTCCCACAACTCTTTATACTCAATTACACAGGTGAGGTCATAGGTTTAAATCCTGGTGGCCTCATCCCTTTATACTAAATTAAATTTTCAGATTTATTCCTCTACATTTAGACTAAACTAAACTTGTAAGTTTGCTGAAAATTTAGTCATTTTAAAGCTTATTTTCACAAACATTTTCACTTTATATCTTACGGAATTCATAGATCATTTTCATAGTTTCGTGTAGCCAAAATATTGATACTCAAATCAGCCACAATTCCATTTTAATGAACATCACGATTTACATAGGTTTATGCACATAAAATGACAACCAAAACATTATCAAATTGAAGGCTTAATTCGAGAACCTCATTCATTGTAACATATTCGCACAAGCACACACTTGCACATAATTTTGAATATATGGTTGTCTTTCATACGATTTCAAGTACACAAACATAATCATATTCATCATGAAATCATAACATAAACCTCAATCTACCAACAATCATACCCAACCTACGATTCATTGGGAGCTAGTGATAGGGGCATGCAAAAGGGGAAACAATACTAGTTTTCGGAGGAATAATATGAACCTTAAGGGGTCTCTTGGGAAAGGGACCAAGAGAGAAGAAAACTCATACCTTTTTTATATTAAAATAGTGAGTTTCTGCCCAAAAACATCACCCAACAACTCGTTTAGGCCTCCTCAATATCAACTCCACTCGAATGAAACGTCCCTTAGATTAGTGTGCGATTAACGTTTGCTTTCTTGTGATTTCGTGTGAGTTCCTCAAGAGTGAAGACCTTGATTTATTTTTTTGTGCAGAAGAAATACGTGAGAAAGAATAAGAGAGATTGAGTGTGAGAGTGGAGAGATAAACGTGCGAGAGTGAGTGTTGTAGGAGGCTTAGGAGTCTAGTTTTAGGACTTAGTCAATTTTCAATAAAAATCTGATTTATATTTTATTTTAAATCATCTAATGAATAAGAATTATTAATTAATTACATTAAATCAATATCTTATATAAGAATCACTTTAATTCATTCCTTCCACCTATGTTCGAACCTGGGTGGAGCAAGACTTCACTTCATGAGCCTAGTTTACGCCCCCTCTCCCAAAATTGCCCTTGACCTTATTAATTATATAATTAATTACATATTTAGGGTAATTATGATACTAACCTTAGCCAGGAAAAAGACCATTTTACCCCTAGACCCTTCAAACCTAAGATTTCCTCTTAATAAGTCTCATAAAGACTCCTTTGAGTAAATTGTCGTATTCGAGAGCCCTATGTGGTTGGACCCAACCTTTCCAAGATCAATTAACTCCCCAAGTTAATTCTCCTGGTTGTATTAAGGGTTCCAAGTTCTTGTTCTACGCGCAATAGTCTGTGTGAATCCTGGTCTAATCATAGGAATTCTTGACAGATTAAGTATTTCTTATCTTATTCATTTTTATGGTTGTTAGAAGTAGCTCCAGGTTTGGGCTTGCCCCTTTTGCTTGGCACTGGTCTATTAGGTGTTGACTCCTTAACCCCTAAAATGATTAGATGGTCTATTTACTTAGGGGAAATTATTTTTACTATATTTTCCGGAGTGTTACAATATACATTACCGGGTGGGGGGAAAAACAACTTTAGTTTTGGAGTGGCGCATTCAAGATTAATTGTTCTTGTCTCTAGACTTGATGTTTACGTTCATATATATATATATATATATATATATATATATATATATTTATTTATTTATTTATTTATAAGGTTAGAGTTGGAGGCTTTGGGTTTTTTGTATTCTTGAATTTTATTTTGCTAAATTTCTTTGAATGTTTGACAGTATTTACCAACGAAAATGAACAAATAGCTTCCTTTTTTTGGAGCCCCTGCAGACCTTACTTATGGTGGAGAGAAGTGGAACTTGTTATATGGTGGATCCAAAACGAAATACAAATTTAGGACTGGATGGAAAAAATTTGCGGATGAAAAAATTATTTTTCCAACTGAATTGATTCTTAAAGATGTGGAGGGTATAAACACTTACAACCCAATAATAATTGATCAAAATCTTTATCATTTCTAGTAGAATTGTCAATTTTCAGGAAATTTTTTTTATTGATTCCATGATTTTTAATTTAATAAAATTAAAACATTATCAATTCCAATAGTTTCATGTTTATGTATGCAACATTTTATCAATACTGCATTTTTGAGTTTTGTGGTTTAATAATAATGATATTATTTATAAAAATATGTATCACATATGCAGAGCTAGTAATATATTAAATTCTAATATTCAAACTAATTCATTTTGTAATTTCTATTTTTTAAAAACTTGCAAATCTAAAATTTTCATTTTACATTAATTAATTAAAACTTCACATTTTAAGTGTGATTTGCATCTCAAACTGAATGATTATGCCTAAGAAAGTGCCTATGATAAAAATTGACATCCTCACTATAGTCTGATGTGAATTTATGACTATGTGTTTTATCACATTGTCGACATTGAATCATATCGTCATTTAATTTCTTAACTATCGCATGAGACTTGTATTTGCGTGTTTTAAACTTGTAGGAAGTTTGTCCATGTAAACATTAAAAATTCGATGTAATAAAATAAAATTTTCAAAGTTAACAATTTATAGAAATTTAAGAGAGACGTAAAGAAGGGGTATCTAATTATATACTTTTAAAATGCAATTGGCTGATTAAGAATGTGGTGAGGGTTTGTTTTTAAATATATAAATATACAAAATGAAAATATTGGAAATTTTTTTAACTATGATCGATTGAGTCTTTCGGAATGTTATCCCAACGAAAGAACAAAATAAAAAACAAATTCTTACAAAAAATTAAAAGTTCAATTAATTATTCTAATCAGTTATAAGCTATAACTTGTAACTAATCTTTGTACTTTGATTTTAAGTAATCTATATCATTTTCATATTTTTTCAAGAAAATTCTATTTTGATACTTCTTATTTATGTTGACGATAGTATCCTTTTTGGATCCCCACAGAGGCTTGTTTTTGAATATACAACATCCATGAAATCTAAATTTGAAATGAAAGATCTTTGTTTTATTTACTCATTTGACTATTACAAAATAGTTGTGCACATCTCTTTTTCTTTAATCTGGTGTTTGGTAACACATCAGAGTCTGATTAAATTCGAATTCATACCACCAAGTTCACATTAGTGAGGGGTAAACCACTATCTAACAAAGGCGACTCCATACCCAAGGGACTCAAACCCAAGACCTCTAGTTAAGAATGAAGGAGTACTTACACTCCACTACAGTCTTGTCTATGTGTAATCTTTATTTGTAAAGAGTATAGTTTTTTACTACCTAATAATTGAAAAACAACCACTCTTTTTTACCCGCTTAACTTATTCACCTAAATTAGATCTTACTAAGCAAACTAGTCTCTACATTTGGTAATAGATAATCTTGTATGCCAAATATGAAGCACTAAACCATGTTTGAGATCTCCTTTCTCCAATGAATTCAATTTGATGACAGATCATCTAATCAATATTCTTAATTGGTAAAGGATAACTCTCCAACATTATTTGGGATCCTCCTCTTAATTGTATACATCAATATATAATTTACATTGTTAATATGTAAAAGAAAAACAAAAACACTCTTATTAATGTGTAGACATTAAAATTGGTATTTGCCTTTAGTGGTAACATAAACACTAGTTCAAAAAATTAAGAAATAGTTTTGTACATAGTACAAAAATATTAATTTATTATTAAAGTTAAATTTTCTCCATTTCACATACTTTTGAAGATATGTTTGAATATTTCAATTTATTTTCCTATTATTTTGAGGTTAAAGACTACTCAAACAATAAGCTAAGTTAATTTTTATTGATATCCATCCATTATGAATTAAGACATTACAAATTTAAGAGATGAGTACAAAATTTTCTTTTGTAGAATGTGTTTAATCTCCAAGATATAACTTGTCGATTAAACAAAATTAATTGAAATTCAAAATAAATATCACATATAAAACTAAAAGTTAAAAAAAGAAGATGCTATGTTTCAAAATAAATTGTTTTTAATTGATTTTCAATAATTTACTTGATAAAAAAATTAATTTTCAAGCAATTCTATTGTCGATAATTAGGTTTTATGTTATTCGTTCAGTTTAATTTGATTTTTTTATTTTAATTTAATGCGAAATTTTAGTGTGGTATTATTCATACAATAGGGAAAGTTAGCATAAAAGAATTATAAGAATTTTTTTAAAGAGTTAAATGTCAAAAAAACACACCTAAAATATTCAATTTTTTATTTCACAACTGAAGTCTTTAGAAAGTGAGATACACACCTAAATCTCATTTCCTAAGGAAAATAATATTTTATTATTTTTAAAAAAGAGTTGGGAATTTTTTACCATGGGTTCATGTTTTCCTATTGACAAATTACAAGTAACAAATACAAAAAACTAAACTTGATTTTTTACTTTGATGAAATATACAAGTTGTTTCTTTTAGATTTGGCCCCTATTATTTTTTTGTAAAAAAAAACATTGGTTAGACATCTTTTTGATATTATTTTTTATGTTTTTAAAATCCTCTCTACTTAAATTCAGTTTTCTACTTGACTTACGCGGTATATGATATTAAATAATTTACGTATATAGACCATTAATCAAAATACAAACGAATTATCTATAAGTTAGCCGTCAATTAATTAACTATAATCATATCATATATCATATAAATATATAAAAGAAAATTCTCAACCCAGTGATGTGGTGCCCCCAGAAAAGAAGGATTCTATTTTATTTTAATATATTTCCAAATGTACCCTTCCCTCATCTCAAAACCCCACATTCATTCGTTTCTCTTCCAATACAAATGTAACCCTTCATAACAGACGTGACTAAAGCCTCTTGCTTCCTTACAAAATCTTCCTCCGTTTTCCAAACAACTTTCATACAACAACTTCGTGGATCGAATATGATAGTTTGGAAATCGCCAATGTTCTTCATGTTCCGTCCCAACAGTCTTCCCTTCAGTACCTTCCTCGACTGAATTTGAAATTTCTCTTCTCATGTGTTCACGTTGTGCAAAACACCGCCCTAGAAAACATTCCGTCATGATGCTTTATCAATCTCTTCCTCCTTCTTCCTGTTACTTCCCAATAACTTCCCCTTAACACGTTTTATAGAAAAACAGATTCGAATGCTTTTGAAATTTTATCCTTTGCTGCATTTGACGTGTGTAGAAGCCTACCCAAGTCTCCAGAAACCATCCAGGATGATGCTTTATCAATCTCCGCACTTATTTTCTGTTTCTTTCAACTTATACTCATAAAAATCCCCTTAACACCTTAATCTCTAAATAAAAAACTTGAATTATTCTATGCAGACTTTGACGTTCCGCACACCCTCAACCACAATAGCTAAAGACTATCAAGGCACATGCTTTACATTTTGCAAACACATCGTTTTAGTTCGGTTATAGCCCATTTGATGGAATGGTGTACGGATAGATTCTTTGTGTATGTCATGAATGCATCTACACGTTAGCATTGTTAATGAAAAGGAAATTCCATGGGATGTGAGTGCTAAATGTCGTTTTTTCTTGCATGACTTTTTTTCAATTGTCCATTTATTGTCCAATTACATTGAAAACAATTAAGTAATATGATTGGGAAAGAACATCTTAGCAATACCATATAGTACATTTTGATAATAAAGTTAATTATATCTGTTTTGATTGTCTGCACTTTATAGTTTTATGGTAATAGAATAACATACTGAAAGTTCTGAACTACAAGAACATCAAAGTTAAGACATCAGAAGCAATATTAATCTGCTTTTGCAGTACTCACACCATGACATATGATTTCATAAAGGAAATTGTTAGAGTAATGCATAATTATATACTTTGCTTCATATAAACTCAAATGAAAGACAAGTAATTGCTTTGAGATTTCATATGGTCTACATGTATATGACAGATTAGTCAGGTAAGGTCTAAAAAACACACACAGAAGCACCCAGCTACTTCTAAGGACACTCTCGCCTTTTAAATTAAAGGCAAAAGCATTCATTACCCCCTGTACTTGAAGCTTTTTATTAAGTGTACACCTAAACTTTATTTTGTTTCAATTACCCCCTTGAACATGCTTATTAATCGAACACGTACACCTTTATGTCCACTCACTATGATTGTGTCCACACGCGCACGACACCTAGATAAATATTTTTGCCACCTAGTTAAATATTTTGACACCTAGATAAATATTGTCACCTAGATAATACCAACCTTCAAAATTCACAAATCAAACTCTCTCTTAGCAAGTGAAAATCCATGTAGGTATTCACCAAAAACTGAATCTTTCAATAAAATTCTCGATATTCTTGGTCGTATGAGACGTTTGATGAACTCAACCAAGTGTTTGACGAAATGTCTAAGAGAGAAAATTTGGTTGATGAAAAAACTTATGGTATTTGATTAAGAGATATGCTCCAGCTCATAGAGTTGAAGATGCAAAAGAGTTTTTCTATAAGAGGAAAATTTTTTATTTGGAACTTGATGGATTGTGTTTCAAGAAGAGGATTCCCGAAGCCCTTGAGAAAAATCATAAATTTGAAAAGGGAGAAGAGATAAAGAAGAATAAAATGAAAAACATAAAAGATTATTTGGATCATTGTTCCAATGTATCTCAGCCTTTCTGCTGAACCTGCAACTGGGCAGAAGCAAAGGCCATGCTTTTTGGCCTTAAATGGTGCATTGAATAGCTAGAGAATAGAGAGTGAGAAATTCTTAAAATAAGCCAAATATTAAAGAAAAAAAAGATTTTTACGTATATTACTGTTGTAACTTTATGATGTGGCAAAAAATTGATGTCTCACGCGCTTTGTAGAGTTTCATTTAAGTTTCTATGCCAGGTGGACAGAAAAGGTGTACGTGTTCAATGAATTAGCAAGTTCAGGGGGGGTAATTGAAACAAAATAAAATTTATGTGTACACTGAATAAAAAGCTTCAAGTATAGGGGGGTAATGAATACTTTTGCCTAAATTAAATTGTTTACTTGCAATATTTTCCTTCCGTAAACTTCTAAGGTTTTTACCTTTTAAATCTCCGGTTTCACTCTAACATGCCAAATGTATGATTCTCTCAACTTTTTTCCTTGAGTAGATTAAAATAACCTCAATGAACACAATCACAAACATATCAATGTATTGTCTAAAAACTCCATTAATCATATCAATGAACGCCATAAGAGCATTAGTCAACCAAAACGGCGTACTCAAAAACTCATAATTACATACCGAGTTCGAAAAGCCGTCTTCGGAATGTCATCATCTTTCACCCTCATTTGGTGCTAACCCGATAACAGATTAATCATAGAGTCATCTTGGAAAACATTGGATGCTTGAAAATTGATCCCAACTATATTAGAATGTATTTTTCCATTGAACTTATAGATTACCTACCAAGTGTTATGTGTTTAAAATCTTTCATGGATGATAAAAGATGCAATACACACCATACGGTTTTTCCTTATGCTTTACCACACATATTTTGTGCATAAATAAATTTTTCATATTTACACAAGTTTTTACTGTGCATTAGATGTCCTTTCTATATATTTTCTCCCTTCATTCATTTTGAAATCTTACTTCAAACTTCTAACCAGATCCTTTTTTGAAATCTACATTTCTTAGTGGTTGCTCAAAATTTCTCTATAATCTTATAACTTTAAACTTATTTTTCCATTATTCCAATGATTTTTCAATTTTACTTAAAATTTATCATCCAAGCGTTATGCCTTTAAAAGACTACTAGTATTCAGTAAGACATTACACTGTATTTTTTCTTATTCTCCGTGGGATTACTAACTTGAGAAGCAATCCTATAGATAAAAGTTCTTTATGGGAGAAGAAAAATATTACGGTATTGTTGCTATTCAAATCATTGTATTTCTATGCTTATGGATAATAGGACAAAAGAACTATTGAACTTCCAACCTAAAACAAAAAAAAACTTGAACTACATCATTGTTTTTGCCACTTTTACACTTACCTTTACATATGGAGGGAAGCTTGAAACTTTATGTATAATTTGTATATTCATGTCTTTCCATTAATTGCCTTATGATCATGTTTTTTTTATTGTTGTTCATCTCTTAAACACACCTCTCAGAATTAGAAAAGAAAGAGGTTTGCTAACAACTTCTTAACTTGAAAAGAACAGGGTATGCTCAAAATTTCCGGACTAGAAAAGATAAAGATTAAGGTATATTTACAATTCTAATATTTTTGCTAATATTATGTTCATCGCTGTCGTAGCAAGTTTTAACCTTGCGTTTTATGTATCGCTGGAGGCTTGAAAATATTTTAAACGTTATACTAATTTTGTTTAATTTCATGTCTCCCCTGTTATTAAATTATTATCCCCTTTGTTTATTGCAGTTCATCTCTTAGTCGAGCTTACTCCTACATTGATTTAATTACAAAAGTTCTCCTCTCCTTCCTTAGAAGTTAAAAAATGCCACCTCAAACCCCTATGCACCATCCATGTACGGTTATGTAAAGTTTAACATAGTTTCTAAAGTATATTATCATCATAGTTAGGAGTTGAGATATGAAGATGTAAGTTACCCAGCCCAATACGGGCGGATCCACATTGGGTCTAGGGGGTTCACCCGGACCCTCTCAGCAAAAAAATACAAGATATATATAAGTTAAATTTTCGTTATATACATATGTATGACAAGATAAGCAAAAAACTTAGTGGTAGGTCTCCATCATATTAAGCTCCACCTTGAGGGATCAATGTCAGGACCGAAATCTAGACCCCAGACGAGACCAGCATCATTGACCTCTCAGAGTTGCAATTTTAGCAGAAAATTTTGAAACTTTTTATTGTTTAATCATACTTGCTAAACATTCCTAATATTTCGTAATCGTTCATCATCAACCATCTAACATTTAAGAGATAAGCAATTGAAAGAAATAATTCATTAAGTATTAATTGTATATCAGCCAAAGTAGCACGAATAAAAAGTCTGAAACAAAACAAGTAAGAAACGCTAGTGGAACGTGCTCCACTAGTTCAACTTTAAAACTACGCTAGAATGTAAAACAGTAGCATCCTCGAAAGCATGCAGACCTGCAAAACTCTGGATGAATGCTTACGTATGAATAGCTGCAACAACGAACATGTAGCTCTACCGCCCACCTGTGCCTGCACCTAAAAGTAGATGTTTGTATGGAATTAGTACACACTTGTACAAAGTATGGGTATATGCAAGCACACACCAGGGACATGCAAGAGAAAAAATTGCTCTTTCCTAACAACATGATTTTTTAAATCAAGTCAGTGGACTTGCCAATTTGAGATTGGAAAAGTTATGCCATGAGAGTGACAGTCATCATTATAATTATTATACTACACAAAACACATAACGTATTCATATAGCACATAACATATAATACATATTTTTTTTCATATTATTCATTCATATGCCCCGAGACCTCGGTATCATGGACTTGACCTTAAGACTTTTCAAAATTAGAGCTCAACATATGGGACCTCAACTAAGGAGCCTTCTTTAGCAAATACAAAGTCTGCTTCATTCATTCATACGTATCTGATTTTAGTTCATTCATAGGCCAGTGTCAACAACAGTTATACCAAGGATGTAGTTTAAGACTTTCATCGGGTTTGCTGTGCAATGATCAGGAATAATTTAATGTCATTACCTTGATCTAGCTTACCTCTTGATTATCCTATCCAAACAGCTTCGGTATCATTCATATCTTCATATGATTCATTTGAGGTTGGTCTCATTCGTTCATTGGGAACTTTAAATTTAATCGACATAGATCATGTAAGCATCATGAAATCCAGTGTCTCCCCCACACCGAAAAGAGGGGGAATCACCGGCCAAATTGACTCAATAACGTGCTAGCGTATATGGGTATTTAACCCCGCCAGATCCCTATAGTGGCAATATTTGTTTAAAGATTAGGAGATGTATAGAGATCCATACCCAGCAAGCCGGACAGTCACTTCTCATGAGAGTTACGTGAACCTCAGTCCTTCACGAAAAAAGGCATCACTGCTCATAGCTAACCCAACAGTGCTCAGTATAAGGTTCCATCACAGTAAACTCATACATCATGGAAGTTGGCTTCTAGTATGAGGACATCATAGCTCAATAGATGATTTCTCATCTCATCATTTGTATTGAGTGTTTTAAACTCAATATTTTCATTAGGGTGTTCATAGAGACTGATCTCTTCATTATCTTGCACTCTCAATTGTGAGTACGTATTGACAACATTTACTTAGGCTCATTTGAGATTTCTCTCATCATATACATTAGCCTCACATCATGATTGTCACAACATTCCTCATTCTTAGCACCTTTGTTTTTCATAGTTACTCACCTATTATTACGTGAATGTTCATTTCTTCATTTCATTGTTCATCTCATCATATGCTAATGCACTTGGACATTTAGCGTATCCTACATTCGTACTTAACCCTCCTAAGATTCATCATTTCACTACGTCCATCTTAGGTTCACTTTGTTTTTGAAGGTATGTTAGACTTATGTGTCTATACATACAAGACATGGGGCTTCATTTATAGTTCGTTAAGTTCTTACTTTCCTGAGATTATGCATTACAAGACTTATGTAACATGTATATATGCCAAGATCTTGATTTTTTGATCTAAGTGGATGACATTATTCTTGAATATTTTTCTCACGTATGACTTATGTATCAATACCGAGTTTCAGGCATGGGAACCCAAATCTTAAATCACTTGGATATCATTTATATTTTTCATTGGTTTTATTTCTAATATTCATAACATTAGAACTCTAAATTATATCTCAACATTTTCATGCAATAATTACTTTTCTATTTTAATTAGAATTCTAAATTATATCTCAATATTTACATGAAGTAATAATTTTTTTATTTTTAATTAGAATTCTAAATTGAATCTCAATATTTACATGAAAGAAATAATCTTTTATTTTATTTAGAATTCTAAATTAAATCTCCATATTTAAATTAAAGAATTAATTTCTATTTTAATTAGAATTCTAAATTAAATCTCTACAATTTCATGAAATAGTTAATTTTCTATTTTAATTAGAATTATAATTTAAATCTCCATATTTACATGAAGGGAAAAATTTTCTATCTTAATTTTACAATTAATTAACCGAAGGGTTGAGTGTTCGACCCCCACAACCCCTTTGATTTTTAGGATTTAAATTTGTTACCATAGGGAGGTTGTGGGTTCGAACCCCCACACCCCCCTTATTTTTTCTTTCTTTTTCGCTGAGGAGGAGGCTGTGAGGTGGTGGGTTCAAACCCCCACATCCCCTCCATCTTTATTTTTATTTAATAAGGGTGAGTGGCAGTGAGGTTGTGGGATCGATTCCCACAGCCTCACTTTATATCCTTGATATTTCGGACCCCCCCCCTTCAGCGCTGAGATCGTGGGTTCGATCCCCACGCCTGGCAAATTTTTTATTTTTTTCCTTCTTCGTCGCGCGTACTGGGAGGTCGTGGGTTCGAATCCCACACCTCCTCTTTAATTTTTCTTTTCTCTTCGCGAGGTTGGAGCTCGTCGCGAGTTCGGACCCCCCCCCCTTATTTTTCTCTTATTTCCTTTGCGAAACCAGGGGCTCGTTGCGAGTTCGATCTGCCCCCAGCCCCATTCTTTTTTTCCTTTTTTTTTTGCGCAAGACAAGGGCGATGGTTCGATTCCCCCAGCCCTGTTTATTATTTTTTATTGAGTCATGCTGCAGGGAGGTCCTGGGATCGATCCCTGCAGGACTCAAAATTTTTATTTTCTTTGACGTCCAAAAATTTCCAGATTCTTTTAAAGCCTATTTCTAAGTTCTGGAAATTTATTCCAAATTAACCATTAGATCTTAGGGAGATTTCATGGTTCATTCAATTCACTATACTTCATCATAATGAACATCACATTTTACACCCATTACACACATAAAATACACACTTAATACACAACTTATACAACCCAAAACAGTGCCTAAAACACAGACCTATACACGCCCATACATCAACTTTTTCAGTCATATTTTGATGATTATTATCGTGATTTCCCGCACATAAACACATTCATATTTAATTTAAACACATCATTCATGAAAAAATCTAGCCGCACAACAGACCCATCCTACAAATTCATTAGGGAGCTAAGGACAAGGAAATTCAAAGGGAAACAACCTTCGTTTCAAGAGTTTAAAAAACGTACGAAAGAAAGTACTCTTGGAGAAAGAATTTCATGAGAGAAACCCATACCTTTATTGATGTCCAAACAAAGAATTCGCTACCCAAAACTCTCTCCGAAAAATCAGTCCAAGTTACTTCAACGTCCACACCACTCAACGAAAAACTTCTCTTTGCCTTAATGTTTTTGGTGGCTTTGTTTTTCTTAAATTTTCATGTGAGTTTTTTTCAACTGTGAAGAAATGTTGGTGTATTCTCTTGTTTTTGTTGTGCTTGGCAGAATAACGCGAGAAAAAAGGAGAACATGAGAGAGAGAGAGAGAGAGTTATTAAGCGTGAGAGAGAGACAACTAATAGGATTAGGAGACTAAATTCAAGACTTAGTCAAATAGAATTTAAATTAGACTAATACAAATATGATTTATTTTAATTTTTACGTAAAAGGACCATTATGCCCTTAAAATATCAGATTTTTAACTAATAATTAAATCACCTTAAGTAGCTATTATATAATTTAATTTTTTTCTGGATCGTTACATTATCCCCCCCTTAGGAACATTCGTCCCCGAATTACACTACCATTACACTCGTAATGCCAATCCGATCATAACTTAATCCTATGTACACTTAACCAATAGTAAAAACATAAGAAGAGATAAGGAACCATAGACTTACGAATAGAAAGTCTAACCTCATACTATTGCATACACACAACACACGGTAAAATACATGAATGACTAATTACCCGTGACTTCACCAAAAGTGCCTTCCTCTGCACCCCTAGACTTGAGTGCGAAGAATCGTTGCCTCCTTGGAGCCTTTTCACTTGGAACGTTAGACTGAACTCTCTCATTCACTTGTTCTTGACTTCTCCTAATTGGACAATCCTTCATCATGTGACCCAGTTTGCCACAACTATCACAAGCATCAGTGCCCCTCATACACTCTCCACCATGTAGTTTGCCATACTTCCTGCAGGGTGGTCTCTCCTGAGATGTATCTACTTCATTGTTTCTCTTAACTCTGGACTCAGAATTTCTATCATGGCGACACTTGGATGAACTTGACTCCCCTTGTTGGGAGAGTCCCTTCTTAAAACTGGGGTTATCCCTGATTTCAGTACTACTCTTCCTTGAAAAATTAATATCAGCTTGTCTTGACTTGTTCCATACAATAGTTTGTTTCGTCTTTCTTCTTTCCTCCACTTGCTAGACATGGACCATAAGTCTGGAAAGGTCCATGTTGTCATGCAGCATAGCTTCCCTACACACATCATCAAGATCTTCAGCAATTCATGTCAAGAATCTACTTATCTCATCTCTGCTGTTAGACACAAGAGAAGTGGCATACCTTGATAGTTTCACAAAATTCAAGGAATACTCCCTGACTGTCATAGATCCTTGTTTAAGGTTGATGAACTCCTCAACCATGACCTCCATCATCTCTCTGGGGAAGAATCTCTCCGAAAATGTTGTCTTGAACAGCTCCCATGTGACTGACACTCCACCTAGGACACGACTATCTTGTCACATCTTGCACCAAGTCTTTGCAACATCCTTAAGCTGGTAGGAAGTCAGCTCAGCCTTCTCAATATCAGTGGCCATCATGGCCACCAGGGTCTTATGCACTCGTCTATAAACTCCTGAGGATCCCATGAAGTCTTAGCCCTTGTGAACATAGGAGGATTCATTCTCATGAAATCTCGCACCATTTCAGCCATGTTGCGAACAGGTAGGTTCTCCCTCTGAACATCCTCTCGATTGACTTGGGCAGTCATAGTCTGAGCCTGCATCGTGATGGTCTGTGCTATCTGGGCTAGAGATGCCCTCACCTCATCATCAGTCAATCTAGCTGGGTTAACTGGTATGACCACTCCTTCAGGTGGAGCCTGGGGTGGATTTTGATTACCCCTAGCTGTTGCTGCTCCCGTCCTCAGACCCTTAGTTCTCTAAGTGTTCATTCTCTGAAAACAACAAGGATTGATGTTATACACGTTCATAACACCAAAAATTCAAACATTAGGAAAAGCACGATAAGATAAGAAGAAGGGAAATTTTTCCTACGCATCATGCAATCTCCAATCTTGGATAGTGGTGCACTTAACTACCATGACTTAGAAACTACTTAATGTGGTTGATGTGAATCATTATTCTTGGAATTTAACCTAGTGCTCTGATACCAACTTTTTCTCGATCAAAATCGAGACCCAGACGAGGCCGGCGTCGTTGAATTCTTAGAGGTCGCAAACAAGCCTACTTACGTCATTCTTTATTTACATAGGTTAATTTTAGCGGAAAATTTTAAATTTTTTATTCTTTAATTATACTTGCTAAACATTCTTACTATTTCATAATCGTTCATCATCAACCATCTAACATTTAAGAGATAAGAAACTGAAAGAAATAATCCATTAATTATTAATTGTATATCGGCAAAAGTAGTACCAATACAAACTCTAAACCAAAACAGGAAAGAAACGCTAGTGGAACATGCTTCACTAGCTAAACTCTAAAACTATGCTAGAATGTAAAACAGTAGCATCCTCGAAAGCATGAGGACCTACCAAACTCCGAATGAATGTTGACATTCGAATAGCTGCAACAACAAACCTTTTGCTCTACCGCCCACCTGTGCCTGCACCTAAAAGTAGATGTTTGTATGGAATTAGTACCCACTTGTACTAAGCATTGGTATATGCAAGCACACACAAGGGACATGCATGAGAAAGAATTGCTCTTTCCTAACAACATGATTCTTTGAAGTCAAGTCAGTGGACTTGCCTATTTGAGATTGGAAAAGTTATGCCATGACAGTGACATGCATCATTACAATTATCGTACTACACACAACACATAACATCTTCATATAGCACATAACATATAATACATAGTTTTTTTTTTCATATTATTCATTCATATTCCATGAGACCTTCTTATCATGGACTTGACCTTATGACTTTCCAAAATGAGGGCTCAATATATGGGACATCAACTAGGGAGCCTTCTTTAGCAAATACAGAGTCTGCTTCATTCATTCATACGTACCTCATTTCAGTTCATGCATAGGCCAGTGTGAACACTAGTTATACCTAGATATAGTTTAAGACTTTCATCGGGTTTAATGTGCAATGATGAGGAATAACTTAATGTCATTACCTTGATCTAGCTCACCTCTTTATTATCCTATCCTAACACCTTCGGTATCATTAATTTCTTTATATGATTTATTTGAGGTTGGCCTCATTCACTCATTGGAAACTTTAACTTTAACCGACATAGATCATGTGAGCATCATGAAATCCAGCGTCTCCCCTACATCGAAAAGTTGTGGAATCACCGGCCAAAATGACTAAATAACATGCTAGCGTATATGGGAATTTAACCCGGACAGTCTCATCTCCTGAGAGTTAAGTGAACCTCCGCCTTTCCCAAAAGAAGGCATCACCGCTCATAGCTAGCCCATCGGTGCTCAGTATAAAGTTCCATTACATTCAACTCATACATAGTGGAAGCTGGCTTCTAATATGAGAACATCATAGCTCCATAAATGATTTCTAATCTCGCCTTATTATAAAGTGTATTAAACTCATTTTTTTCATTAGAGTGTTCATAGAGACTAATCTCTTCATTATCTTACACTCTCATTGGTGAGTACGTATTTGTAACATTTACTTAGGCTTATTTGAGATTGCACTCATCCTATACATTAGCCTCACATCACGATTGTCACCACATTCCTCATTATTAGCACCTTTGTTTTTCATAATTACTCGCCTCTTCTTACGTAAATGCTCATTTCTTCAATTCATAGTTCATCTCATCATATGCCAATGCACATGGCCATTTAGCTTACATTCGCACTTAACCCTCCTAAGATTCCTCATTTCACTACGTACATCTTAGGTTCACTTAATTTTTGAATGTATATTAGACTTATGTGTCTATACATACAAGTCATGGGGCTTCATTTATAGTTCGTTAAGTTCTTACTCTCCTAAGATTATGCATTACAAGACTTATGTATCTTTTATATATGCCAAGATCATGATTTTTTTTATCTAAGGAGATGGTATTATTCTTTAATATTTTACTCATGTATGACTTATGTATTAATACGCAGTTTTGGGCATGGGAACCCAAATCTTGAATCACTTGGATATCATTTATATTTTTCATTGATTTAATTTCTAATATTCATTACATTAGAACTCTAAATTATATCTCAACAATTTTATGAAATAATTAATTTTCTATTTTAATTAGAATTCTAAATTAAATCTCAATATTTACATGAAGGAATAAATTTTCTAGTTTTAATTAGAATTCTATATTAAATCTCAATATTTGCATGAAAGAATTAATCTTTTATTTTAATAAGAATTCTAAATTAAATCTCCATATTTAAATGAAAGAATTAATTTTGTATTTTAATTAGAATTCTAAATTAAATCTCAACATTATCATGAAATAATTAATTTACTATTTTAATTAGAAATCTAATTTAAATCTCCATATTTACATGAAGGGATAAATTTTCTATCTTAATTTTACAATTAATTAAACAAAGAGTTGACTGTTTGAGCCCCCGCAACCCCTTTGATTTTTAGGATTTAAATTCGTTACTAAAGGGAGGTTGTGCGTTCGAACCCCCACTGCCCCCCTTATTTTTTTCATTCTTTTTCGCTGAGGAGGAGGCTGTGAGGTGGTGGGTTCGAACCCCCACAGCGCCTCCATCGTTATTTTTATTTTATAAGGGCGAGTGGCAATGAGGTTGTGGGGTCTAATCCCCACAGCCTCACTTTATTTCCTTGATATTTCGGACCCCCCCCCTTAGTGCTGTGGTCGTGGGTTCAATCCCCATGCCTCGCAAATTTTTTTCCTCTTCCTCGCGTGTACTGGGAGTTCGTGGCTAGCTGGTCAAGAGTTCGAACCCCAGTCCCCCTTTATTTTTCTCTAATTTCCTTTGCGAAACAAGGGGCTGGTCGCGAGTCTGATCCCCCACCCCCCATTCCCATTTTCTTATTCCTTTTTTTTCTTGCGCAAGACTGGGGCGAGGGTTCGATTCCCCCAGCCCCATTTTTTTTATAATTAAGGCATGCTGTAGGGAGGTCTTGGATTCTATCCCTGCAGGCCTCAAAACATTTTTAATTTCTTTGACGTCCAAATATCTTCAGATTCTTTTAAAGACTATTTCTATTTTTTGGAAATTTATTCCACGATCTTTCTGCACTTTTTATTAAATTTCACATTAGTTCTTATGGAGATTTCATGGTTCATTCAATTTACTATATTTCATCATAATGAACATCACATTGTACACGCATAAAATACACGATAAATACACAACTTATACAACCCAAAACAGTGCCTAAAACACTGCCCTATACATGCATATACATCAACTTTTCCGGTCAGATTTTGATGATCATTATCATGATTTCCCGCACATAAACCCATTCATATTTAATTTAAACACATCATTCATGCAAAAATCTAGCAGCACAACATACCCATCCTACAAATTCGTTAGGGAGCTATGGACAAGGACATATGAAGGGGAACAACCTTAGTTTCAAGAGTTTAAGAAACGTCCGAAAGAAAGTAATCTTGGAGAAAGAATTCCATGAGAGAAACCCATACCTTTATTGATGTTCAAACGAAGAATTCGCTACACAAAACACTCTCCAAAAAATCAGTCCAAGTTACTTCAACGTCCACACCAATCAACAAACAACTTCTCTTCGCCTTAATGTTTTTGGTTGCTTAGTTTTTCTTAAAATTTCATGTGAGTTTTTTTCAAGCGTGAAGAACTGTTGGTGTATTCTCTTGTTTTTGTTGGGCTTGGCATATTAACGTGAGAAAGATGGAGAACGTGAGAGAGAGAGAGAGAGAGTTATTAAGCATGAGAGAGAGAGAACTAATAGGATTAGGAGACTAAATTCAAGACTTAGTCAAATAGAATTTAAATTAGATTAATACAAATCTGATTTATTTTAATTATAACGTAAAAGGACCATTATGCCCTTAAAATATCAGATTTTTAACTAATAATTAAATAACAAATCCCTTTGATACCAAATAATTTTTAGTTTCAGTTTTTTTCTTGTATTATTTAAGTTTCAGTTCCATTTTTCACGGTTTTTTTAGTTTTCTATTTTATAAAACGTGCTAAAAGTGTGGTTTTAAACTCATTAAAATTCAAAGGCCCTCTACTAAAACTATATACTACTACCTTGAATCATATGCTAAATTTCAATTACCACTATATCTAATGATCGTTGTTGCGCCATTCACTATCATTAGCTGATTAGACTTTATCTCCCCCTCCGTCTATTTTCCACATGAAAATTCACACCGCTATCTAGCAGCTGGATGTTTAAATGGTGGGTAGCCTTTTAGAGCAGTATCCATGGTTATAATACATAACAGAAATTTATAGCGAAAGGTTTTCATATGAAAGAGATGCAGACATCTTTGATCTTATCAAGTAAAACATTAAACCAACATGACATATCGGTCTTGACAAATGTATAAATTCAGGTTCAACTACTAAAAAATCTAACATGTGTTAGACATGGAAAATGTTAATAAAATTAAAAAATAATAAGAATAATAGAGTTTTGAAAGGGAGACAAAACTACTTTATACTCCTTTTTGTCTTGATATTGTACCTACTTTTCAAAAAGTATTAATTAAATTATTTGTTCATGTGTTTGGTAGACATGTATGTGGTGATTATGCAATAAGAAGCTCTTGACATCACACAAAGTTTCCTAAACACGTGACAATCATGGCCGAATACGTTGATTTTAGAGGGTATTAAACAATTCCAATAATGTTGGCCGGAAGAAATGAAAGCCCGGAAAACTCTATGTTGTATATGAGGCGTTAGCAATCATTCAAAACATTTGTTTTGTGAATTTTAGACGTAAGAGTGATTGGTCGACGGTCATAATATGATGTCGTTAATCACATTGCCTTAGATATATGTATCATAGTATTTGAGACATTATCATATGCGAGTCTATATAAAATTATATTTGAATACGCTGATGTCACACCGCCACAAACCAGGAAACACACTACTCTATTTTTGTCAAATTCCAAAAACACGGCAAAAACTAATTTCCCTATACCAGCATTCAAATCAAAATTTTCTTTCTCATATCTACCTATACAAAGCCTCACGAAAATATTTGGCCCATTCCCCTAATATACCTATTTCCTTCCTAATTTTTATTTTCTTGCATGCCGACGTACCTTAAACACTATCACCACTAAACATTAAACAAATGCTTTGCACAAATACCGAAGACTATTTTAGGTTGGTCATGAAAGGTTGCTTATGGAAAAAAATTTCCATAAGTTAGTAGGACGATAATGCTTAGTTACCTGATTGCTCTCGAGGATTCAACTATGCTATTTAATTTGATACCGTCCTGAGGAGATCTTTGACCTCTAATATTAAAAGTGTATATCCAAATCAAAATTTTTATTGGTCGCCTTCGAAAAAAATTACTTTAATCTCTGTAATTCTCAAATTCTAGCTGATGGAGGTAAGCACTTACTATATTAAATCTCATTGTCTTAAGTCGTGTTTTAAGAAAACACTATGTCTTTAGTTCATGATTACTCAACAAGATTTAAATTTTGTCTACTTTAAATAGAAAAAATGTATACATTGGGTATAACTTTTCTTCCTGGCCATAAATTTACAAACATTGTAATTACTATTCCTAAGTTGCTTAAATTGCTACTTCTTTGGAAGGTTTTCATAATTTGCACACCTTTGCAAGGATCCTAATAGTCTTGCCTTACATTCAACGTATTATTCACAATAAAAATTGAAATTTTTTCTATGTTGTATGTATTGTTGTATTTGTATTTACTAGTTTATGTTGTGTTACATGAGCATGGGGTCTTTCACGTCCAAACTTTTTACGTAGGGGTAAGGTAAGTGTCGGCTCTACCCTTGTCTGATCACAGTCTTTTGCCTAGGGAATTATTGCAAATGATAATGGATGAATATAAATAAAATGATTTGCTATGACATTATTTAATCCAAAGGAGCACATGTTGTATGATCAAATTAAAAAATACGTGATTTGTTATGTTTATTAAATTTATAAGCTACACAAAAATTTTTATAATATGCACAACACTTGTATTAGGTATCTGTTAGACCCGCAAACTACTTGATCTAACTACGTGCAGACAGGTCAAGGACGTGGTCAATGGTCTTGGCATGGATGATGGCAAAAAAGTGCAACACAAGTTCAAGGTGCTTGGGTGTTGGCAAGGCAGCTTGAACGTGCATGGCTTACGTGCGGGCTAAGGGCATTGGCAAGACAACATGTTGACTTGATGAGGCAAGGCTGTGAAGACTTGGAAATGTCAGGAACAAAGGGAGTTCACCCAAAATTGCTGAAATACAACTAAGTGTTGGAAGACAGCTAAAATATTCTAAGTGTTGGAAGCCGACAGAAATATTCGAAGTGTTGGAATGAAGCCTGAAATATTCTAAGTGTTAGAATATTAGTATTTCGTGTAGATAAGAATGTTATTTGAATTAGATTCTATCTGTTAGAAATACAGCTGTTGGCAAGTTAGTTTTGAACCCTGTGATGACAAGTGTCAGACAGGTGTCATTTGTATCCGCCGCATGTAACTGCCATTGTGCAGAATTTTGATTTAAAGGTGGAAATTCGTCTAAGGCATAGACAGTGTGTTTTCTAGACTTAGACTAATTCGTGAAGCCTCCCTTTTTATTAATTCAAGATTAATAAAGGTTGGGACTTGTTCCTGTAACCTCTACTGGTTTTTTGACCTTGTTGTTTTAAGTATTTCTATACTAAGTCAATTTTCGTGAGTGTAAGTAGGCTGAGTGTTACAGACATTTGTAAGACTGCCTAGTGTGGTGAGCGATAAAAATAAATTGACCCTCTTTCAATTGGTATCAGAGCATGGTTAAACAATGGTGAAAAACGCAGAATTGTGGGAATTGGCACGAAAAATTGAATCCTTCGTCGGGTTAACTGATGATATTTTGGGAGACTCTACATTTGTGGATTTATTGACACAAATTATTGAGTTGAGAGTTGACGCTGAGAAAGTTCAGGGAGAATTTGGTGGATTTCGACAGAATGTTGATAACCACATCACTGAAATCTTGGACTTTTGTACCACAACTACGCAAAAGCAGGAGGGACTGCAGAAGGAAAATGAGAACCTTTGTGCAGAGCTCGTTGTTTTGTGTCGGGCTGTAGCTACGTTGAGTTCAACTCGTGTTGAATCATCTAAGGTTGAGATTCCAGAACCTAAGGCCTTTAGTGGCGCAAGGAGTGCTAAAGAACTGGAAAATTTCAACTGGGACATGGAACAGTATTTTACTGCTGCAATGGTGTCTGACGCTGACAAGACCACAATGTATTTGTCGGGTGATGCGAAACTTTGGTGGAGGACTCGTAATGCAGACGATGTAAGTGTTGGTCGTCCTAGATAAGCTAATCAAAGAAATGCGTGATCAATTTCTTCCTAGCAATGCATCTTGGCTTGCAAGGGATAAATTGAAAAGGCTAAGGAAGACGGGTTCAGTGAGGGAATACATAAAAGAATTTACCTCTGTGATGTTAGACAAACAAAATATGTCTGATGAGGATAAACTTCACAACTTCATTTCGGGCATGCAAGGCTGGGCTCAAAATGAACTACGGAGGCTGAATGTTAAAGATCTGCCCGGGGTAATTTCTACTACCGATTCTTTAGTGGATTTTCGGATTACTCGTCCTTCGACACACATCCCCTCCACTTCAAAAACTAAGAAAAAGAATGAGAAGAAAGGGGAATGGAGAAAGGATAGTCGTAAAGACAATACAAATGATAAAGGAAAGGCACAAGTGAAGGATGGGAAAGACAGTCCAAAGAACAAAGATGGAAATTCGAACGGTTGTTGGACTTGTGGTGGTCCTCATTTGGCCAAATCTTGTCCAAACCGGGAAAAAGTGAATGCTTTGCTTGCTGGTAATATGAATCAAAGGGAGGAGTATGAAAAAATCGTGGCTGCAATGGCAAACCCATTGGGAATGTCCTTCAATCACATTATGGGGATTAATAATGTTGGAGAAATCTTTAGCACTTCGAATCCTCATGCTTCCTTAATTCATATAGAAATGAAAGTAAAGAATAATGTGTGATGGCAATGGTTGATACAGGGGCCACACATACGTTTCTAGATGTGAAGATTGCTACAAATTTGGGGCTCAAGTTGTCTAAAAGCCCTTCTTACGTCAAAACAGTCAATGCTAAGGACAAGCCATTGTGGGCATGGCTCATGGTGTGTCTATGTCGACTGGAAGTTGGGTGGGAAAACATAACTTGATCGTTATGCCGCTTGGTGACATTGAAATCATACTTGGGATTGATTTCTTAAGGAAATTCCAGTTTGTTCCGTTTCCTCACTTAGATGGAGTGATGGTCACGAATGGAACCAATGCTGGCTTTCTCAAAGGTGTTCATCCATTTGGGAACATTCATAAAGTTGCAAAGAAGAAATACAAGGGAATGTTGTTGTCTTCTATGGCAATGGACAAAGGGCTGAAGAAGGGTGAGGACACTATATTTGCTGCCTTGGTCGAAGTGAAACCTGATGTGAAAATGGAAGTGCCTGATTGTGTTGGTGAATTGCTTAAACAGTATGCTGATGTTATACAGCCTGTATTACAAAGGAAATTACCACCAAGGAGGGATATCGATCATAAGATTGAGTTGATGCCTGGTACGGTTGCTCCTGCACAGGCTCCTTATCGTATGGCTCCTAAGGAATTGGTTGAATTACGCAAACAATTGAATGATTTGGTAGATGCTGGATTGATTCAGCCGTCTAAGGCCCCATATGGTACTCCTATTCTATTTCAAAAGAAACAGGACGGAACAATTTGAATGTGTCTAGACTATCGGGCGCTGAACAAGGCAAATATAAAGAACAAGTATCCGGTTCCGTTGGTGCAAGATCTGATGGACAGGTTAAGCAAGGTATGCTGGTTCACAAAACTTGATCTGAGGGCAGGTTAGGATAGCAGACAGTGATGAACCAAAAACAACATGTGTAACTAGATATGGTTCCTATAAATTCCTTGTAATGCCATTTGGGCAGACAAATGCCCTGGGAACATTTTGCAACTTAATGAACAATGTACTGTTTGACTATCTTGATGACTTTGCTTTTGTTTATTTAGATGATATAGTCATTTATAGTCGAACATTGGAAGAACATGTTAATAACCTAAGTTTGGTTTTGTCTCAACTGAGGAAATACACGCTTTATGTCAAGATGGAAAAGTGTGAATTTGCTCAATAAGATATAAAGTTCTTGGGGCATCTTGTTAGTAAAACCAAGTTTGAATGGATCCTAAGAAAGTGCAAGCCATTGTAGATTGGCAGGCACCTCGTCATGTGAAGGATTTGAGATCGTTTCTTGCCATGGCTAACTATTACAGAAAGTTTATTGCTGGTTAATCAATGAAGGCAGCGGCTTTGACAGATTTGTTGAAGAAGGATACAAAGTGGGTTTGGTCTGAACGGTGTGATGAAGCATTTAAGAATTTGAAGAATGCTATAGCATCTGAACCTATACTCAAATTGCCTGATTTTGAGTTACCATTTGAAGTGCACACTGATGCGTCAGACAAAGCAATTGGTGGCGTATTAGTGCAGGAAGGTCATCAAGTGGCCTTTGAAAGTAGAAAGTTGAATGATGCTGAACAGAGATACTCAACACATGAAAAGGAAATGGTTGCGGTGGTACACTGTTTGCAGGTTTGGAGAGTCTATCTCTTGGGCACTCGATTTGTAGTGAGAACTGATAATGTAGCAAATACATTTTTCAAGACACAGAAAAAGTTGAGTCTTAAACAAGCACGGTGGCAAGAATTCCTGGCAGAATATGATTTCATGGGGGAACATAAACCAGGAAAACACAACCAGGTTGCTGATGCGCTGAGTAGAAAAGAAGTGTTTGTTGCAGTATATTCAATTTCAAAACTGTAAACTTATTTCTATGATAGAATCAGGTTGTGTGCTGCAAATGATTCATTGTATGTTAAATGGATGGGTCAAGTGCAAGATGGCACAATGAGACGGTATTGGATCGAGGACGGTCTGCTCTATTTTAAAGGGGGGAGGATCGTTGTACCAAATCAGGGCGGGTTGCGCAAAGACTTAATGAATGAGGCGCATAACTCTGCTTGGGCTGGACATCCCGGTGTTGAAAAGATGTTAGACTTACTATCTCGTGTTTATTTTTGGCCGAAAATGGAAGATGATATCGAGGCGTACATCAAGATTTTTCATGTTTGTCAAGTGGACAAGACTGAACGTAAGAAGGAAGCAGGTTTGCTGCAACCTTTTCCTATTCCTGAAAGGCCATGACTATCAGTAATCATGGATTTCATTTTTGGATTCCCTAAAGTAGATGGCAAAGCATCTGTCATGGTGGTAGTTGACAGGTTTTCAAAACATTCTTTTTTTATTGCTGCTTCTGAATTATGCTCATCTGAAGTTGCTGCTGAGTTGTTTTACAAACATGTGGTTAAGTATTTTGGTGTTCCGGCTGACATTGTGAGTGATAGAGACACAAGGTTCACTGGTAGATTTTGGATAGCATTGTTCAATATGATGGGAACTGAATTAAAATTTTCTACTGCAAATCACCCACAAACAGATGGACAGACGGAATGAATTAATCACTTGTTCGAGGAATACTTGAGGCACTATGTGACAGCAAGTCAACTAAATTGGGTAGCATTGTTAGAAACTGCGCATTTTTGCTATAATCTGCACAAGTCGTCTGCAATAGAAATGAGCCCTTTTGAAATTGTCTTAGGAAGACAGCCTATGACACCACTAGATGTTGCCAAATCTAAAAATCAGGGAAAGTGTCCAGCATCATACATGGTTGCAAGGGACAAACTTGAAATGTTATCTGAGGCACAAGATAGCTTGAACAAGGCTCAGTGGCACATCAAGAAGTATGCTGATCAATATCGTCGATCAGTTGAGTTCAATGTGGGTGACAAGGTGTTGTTGAAACTTACCCCACAAATGTGGAAACAGATTGTAAGTAAGACCAGACATCGGGGTTTGATTCCAAAGTATGATTGTCCATTCGAAGTGGTGAAACGAGTGGGCAAAGTTGCTTATAAGTTGAAGCTGCTAGAAAGGTTTAAAATCCATCCCACTTTCCATGTGAGTTTCTTGAAACCTTACTTTTCAGATGCGGATGATCCGGACAGAAACAGGTCAAAGAGGGATCCTCCATAAGTACCTACACAGTATGATGCTAAAATTGAGAAGTTCCTTGATCACCGGGTTTTGGGCACAAGTAAGAAGAATAATAAGACTGAATTCTTGGTTCACTGGAAAGTCAAGAGTACAACAGATGCTATTTGGGAGAAAGCAAAAGACCTATGGTAGTTTAATGCTCAAATCGAGGACTATCTCAAAACAGTCTCGATGAGGACATCGAGTTCAAGTGGTGCGGGTGGTCTGTTAGACCAACAAACTACATGATCTAACTACGTGCAGACATGTCAAGGACTTGGGCATTGGTCTTGGCATGGATGATGGCAAAACAGTGCAACACAAGTTCAAGGTGCTTGGGTGTTGGCAAGGCAGCTTGAACGCGCATGGCTTACGTGCGGGCTAAGGGCATTGGCAAGACAGCATGTTGACTTGATGAGTCAAGGCTGTGAAGACTTGACAATGTCAGAAACAAAGGCAGTTAACCCGAAATTGCTGAAATAAAACTAAGTGTTGGAAGACAGCTAAAATATTCGAAATGGTGGAAGCCGGCAAAAATATTATAAGTGTTGGAATGAAGCCTGAAATATTCTAAGTGTTAGAATATTAGTATTTCGTGTAGATAAGAATGTAATTTGAATTAGATTCTATCTGTTAGAAATATAGTTGTTGGAAAGTTAGTTTTGAACCCTGTGATGACAAGTGTAGGACAGGTGATATTTGTAACCGCCGCATGTAACAGCCATTGTGCAGAATTTTGATTTAAAGGTGGAAATTTGTCTAAGGCATAGACAGAGTGTTTTCTAGACTTAGACTAATTCATGAAGGATTCCTTTGTATTAATTCAAGATTGATAAAGATTGGGACTCGTTCTTGTAAACTCTGTTGGTTGTTTGACATTGTTGTTTTAAGTATTTCTATACTTAGTCAACTTTCATGGATGTAAGTGGGCTGAGTGTTACAGACGTTTGTAAGACTTCCTAGAGTGCTGTGCGATAAAATTAAATCGACCCACTTTCAATATCAATAGACCTTGAATAGGGGAAACATACTCAAATTTGATTAATCAAATGTTATTAACCACTCCGGAAAAGATAAATATAAATATAGGGAATGAAATCAAATATTCTTGACAAATCAGTGTACTCCCAAAAAGTACAAATATTTCTAATGATCATAGGTAGGCTAATTGATGTAGCTTATCACCGCGTAAAGAGCGGACCATTTTCCTAGTTAAATGAATAGTTCAAAATTTTAAAAACTACTCCATTGAAAGGTCAAAATTGACTTGGGACTACGATAATATAATAGTATTAAAAAAACATATAAAAATGACCTCTGCATCATTACAATTAACTAAACATCTCTTATAATATTATATCATTTCCCCTAAACAACCCAACAAAGAATATATTGGAAACATTTGTTCTCTAATTAAAAAAATACAAATTACAAAAAATGACATATAATCTGAGGCATAGGATTATAACATTTTTTTTCTATTACAAAACATAATAATCCATTAACCAAGTGAACAAGATAATTAGAATGAGTCTTTCTTGAATGATTTGTAGGGTTGTATGAGTCATTGGAATATTCTAGTGAACTAAAGAAATGAAGGATCGCAGAAAATATGAAGAAAGAAGAGAATCTTTAATCAAGAAGTGAACTACGTAAAAATCAAAGATGAGCATCCCGTTGCTATTTTCTTTCTGATTAAAAGATATTGTGAGATGGCTTTTATAAACTCAGAATTAGAGATCAATTGAAACCATAACTTCGACAAAGCCTTGCAACTCAAAAGACTTTCCACCGGATGTTTTGACACGATTTCGAAGGTGAAATCAGTTGTCAAAGATGAAAATTTTAAATTAATTGGATCAATTTTAGGACTTTCTCATATCTAGTTTTTGACAAGATTCATACGTTTCCATTTCAGTTTGACGTTTTTTAGTTAGAAGAAAATTTCTTCAATGGAATATACATTGCATAAGGTAGAAATTGTTAGGAGAAAACCCACAAATGGTTCTAAATCAAATTCAATGGAAGAATAAATCTTTCATTATTTAACAAAAAGCACCTCATCGTTGAAATCCTTTCAAGACTTCTTGTAAAATGTCTCTTGCAATGAAAAGTTGTGTCCAAGTGTAATGATTTTAAAAACAAACTAGTGAAACTATATCCTGACATGTGTGTATAGTTGGTAAACTTGTACAAATTATTAAGAGTGGCTATATAAGTTATTTTGGTGGTTTTAGAGGTCAAATTTCAAGCAACGTCCATGTATTATGAAAACTATATTATGGTGTTAGTGTGTTCTAGTATTGTTATTGAAGTTGGTGAATTGATTAAGATCTAAAACTTGTAGAATTCCTAGTACCTAGATGAACATGTGTAGGGGTTAAAACTTCTGGGGATGATACCTCATGGACCCCAGCAAGGGTCCTTGAGCAGGACCCTAAATCAAACCCCAAAACTGCCAAAAAAATGGTGACCTATGACCATGACTTACGACTAGTATTTCCACTTACGATCAGTAAGTCTCCCTCCGTAAGTCAAGACATAGACTAGGGATCCTTATTTCCCTTAGACAAGTCTCTGAACAAAAGTACGAACCCACAGAACAGTCCGTCACTCCACCTACGCTCCGTAGGTCACACCTATTTCACTAGCGCAAGTCGGCCAAGGCAAGGGTGGTTTAGCGAATTCTACCCTTAATAATTTAGATGCATGGGTAATTATTTTATGTATTTTTATGTATTTTAAGGTTTTTAAAACAATTACAACCTCATTTAAACTTCTACACCTATATTGAACTCTTCACTCCAAAATAGTTATCTTTAAAACCCCATTGTAGGTCAAGGTCAAGGATAAAGCTAAGGTTTGCATTTCAAGTGCTTTTTACTTCAATTTCGTGAAGGATTCAACCAATAATGCATGGAGATCCTTTATCTGGGAAAATTTTCACCCTAGATTCGATCCAAAAATAGTTTTTAAGATTTCAAAGTTTATGAATAAACCAATTCTTACTCGAACTCATGGGGTTCTTGCATCAAACATTTTCAATTGATAAAGTATGATTATATGGATTATGAATTAGTGATTTTATGGTGAAAAACTCTATGAAACCATGATGTCACTGAATTCCTAAAGTTGACTTATAAAGTGGGTTTTATGATTATGATGAGTTATTGCTAGAATTGTGCTTAGAGTATCACGCCCCGAGCTACCCCCAAGTTGCGGACACGGAACCTAGGACCACAAGTTATCCAAATCTAAACCTGCTTGTACGATCATGAGCATACTAAAGATAATAAACTGAATGCAGAAGCTAAATCATAATTTAACTGAAAAGATGTGGAATACCCATATTCTATAACTGAGATATTTGAAAACAATGAGTTTAATACAAAGGAAATATTAAATCAATAGTAAGTTGTAACTAACTATGTCTGAAATAAGTCTCTATCTGACTAGAAATGCTAGGACAAGCACCAGCTAAGTCTAGCGAAAACTGAAACTAAATGACTGAAAATGAACTCATGACTATTGTCCTTAGTGAATAAGGACACACCACTGAATCTGCTGAACTGGAGATCGGGAATCGATCTATGCGTGATCGAGAAGCTTAGAACCTAAACCTATATCACGAGAAGATGTAGTGAATGTATGCATCAGTACTTAAAGGTACTGAGCATGCAGGATAGAGTAAAGCTGGTATAAAACATAACTGAACAAGCACAAAAGCAAGTATAATAATTTGAACATGATATATTGAATTCTGATCTAACTGGATACAATGACCAAAGTTATAATATACTAAGACTGAAAGATAACTGAACATTCATTATGGTCAATGCAATAGAAATTCTGACAGAACTGTAAGAGATACTAATAACCGATAATCAAAACTACATGATCTAAATATGGAGTCCGATAAATAGGCGTCATCGAGAGGATCCAATATACCCTGGTAGAGGTATAAAGGCATGTTGACGTGATCACTAAACAGATTTCCTATAGAAAGCACTTACAACCTACCCTACTAGTAATTCAGGGACTAATTCGGTATAGGAAACCTTAGTCCAACTCGGTATTATGCTACTCGCAATGAATCATGTAATTAACTAATTATGACTGAGTTTTTGCGAATACAGGATAGCTCAAAACTAAACATGCAAACTGAGAAAACATCAATTAATATAGTAATTATGAATTTATAATTGAGTCATGTATATTTAAACTAATTGAAATATCTAAGCCTAGCATGTGCAATTGAAGAACTAAAGAAATACATAGCTAGGGTTCTAAAGTTCATGCAATAAATAGAATAGTAACATGGAAATCTTATTTGGAACATATTCTAATGAATTCATGAAGTATTGTTGAAACTCTACAAACCCTAGGTCTAATCATTATATGGGAATCAAGAATGCGAATGAAAACTAGGGATCCAATGGGTGAAAGGAACCCACTATTGAAATCTCACATACCTAGTGAAGAAATCCACAGAGAAATATTTTGATTGGGTTGGAACTGATTAAATCTTGTTGCGTTCTTGAATAGGGTTCTTGACCTTTTTCTCCTTTCTTGCTTCTAATTTTCAAAGTTTTAATTTATGATTTTGACTTAGTTAAGTTTTCGTTATGTTTCTAGGCTTAAACTTACTATAATATGATGATTTAGGGTTAAAACGATGTATCTAGTGTTTAAATGAAGTGCAAAAAAAACACCCCTGAGTTTATTTCTATCGGACCAAACAATGACCTGGACTGACGAGACATCGTTCAATTGACAGTCCATCGTTTGGATCCGTAGGTTGGGTCTGTTTGACTGGCCTTTAATAAAAAAGGCATAAGTTTTTACTGAGAGATATCATTTTACCAAACCCTGTGGCTATGGAATGTAAATTCAATTATATATCATTTCATAGGTCATTGAACACCTATTTCATTTTGTGCTAAGAGTTATGATCAATTGAAGTTTAGCCAACTACACTTTCCCCCTAACTATTTGCTATTTTCTACCCACATTCATACCTAAGGTCCGCAGGTCTATCTACAGACCATGTTGGTCAATCGTGGTTCTTGTCACAGAGTGGGTAATGGAATCTTGATCAACTGACATAGTCTACGCACCGTAGTCTTACTTACGGATCGTAGGTCTATCCATGATCGACACTTTGTCAATTTTTGTGGGCAGCGTCATGGGAGAGTTTCAGTCACAAACGACGGATGTGCAGTACGGGATATGGGTTAGGTGACGGCCTGTCAGAGGTAACCGTCAACTGCACTTGCATATTTTAATTAAAGCTGACTTTTGGTCTCTTTTTTAGATGTCGCATGTTACATTATCTCCCCCTTGGGAACATTCGTCCTCGAATGAGGACTACACTTTCTGAAATAGAGGGAGCGAGCTGCAAACCCTACTACTAAACACTGAGGACTAAGTTAATAACTTGATTAAGTTCCAAGAACATGCAAATATGGTGAAAATGCAAGTCCAAACTAAGGTAACATTATTTTAAGGCTTAATTCACGCATGAATGACTGAAAAATGAAGAGGAACTATTACCTCAAGCTCGAGTGGAATAGGAAGGAAAGAGGTGAGAATACTTGGCTTTCATGGCCGCTTCTGCTTCCCAAGTAGCTCCCTCTACCAACTGACACCTCCACGAAACCTTGACTGAAGCGACTTCTGTATTTTTCAACCTTCAAACCTGACGATAGAGAATCCTAACTTGTACATAGTAATAATAAAGACCATCTCTCATGGCACTATAGATGTTGTATCACCCCCACACTTTTTCAAAAGGGAGATGTGTATGAACGGATGCTCTGCTGCTAATTTAGCTGGAAACTCTAACTCACATGCCACCTTGCAAGCCCTTTTCAAGATCTTGTAAGGTCCTACATATCTAAGACTGTGTTTCCCTTTAATTCGAAATATCATCACTCCATGCATAGGTTACACGTTCAAGAAAACCATATTATCAACATGGAACTCTAGCTTTCTTCTCTTTACATCTCCGTACGATTTATTACGAATATTGGTAGTCTTAAGTCCTACTCTAATGAGTTGTACTTTATCCATCACATAAAGTACTAATGTGACCCTATAAAAGTAGTTTAACCTACTTCAAACCAACCAATGGGAGATCTACATCTACTCCGATACAGTGCCTCATAAGGGGCCATCTAAATGCTGGAATGGTAGCTATTGTTATAGGCGAACTAAATAAGAGGAAGGTGAGCATCCCAACTACCTTTGAAATCTATGACACAAATTTTCAACATAACCTCTGGGTCTGAATGGTACACTCTGCCTGTCCATCTATCTGTGGATGAAATGTTGTGCTAAGGTTAACTTTAGTACCAAGACCCTTCTGAAATGAGTTCTAGAAATGAGAGGTAAACTGAGGACCTCTATCTGAGATGAAAGACAAAGGAACCCCATGTAACCTCAAAACTTCATTAATTTAAATCATGGAATAATCCTCTGCTGAGTCTGTAGTCTTGACAACTAAAATGCGAGATGGCTTAGTTATCCTATCAACTATCACCCAAATGGAGTTATGTTCTCAGCGAGTACGAGGTAACCCTATGATGAAATCCATATTGACCACATCCTACTTCCTAGTCGGAATATTGACCTCTTGAGTCATACCTCATGGTTTATGATGTTCTACCTTGACTTGCTTGAAATTGGGGCACTTACTCACAAAATCTATTATATTCCTCTTTATGACATTCCACAAATAGACCTCTCGCAGATCGCGGTACATCTTAGTGGCACCTGGATGAATAGAATATATGGAGTTATGGGCTTCTGTAATTTTTGGGAGTTTCTGCTCCCATCGATAGTTATGCAAGAGGGACCGTGGGTGAGGCTACGGTCCACCGTTGCCACGGTTGGTTGCACCTGCAGATTTTTTTAAAGTTGGTTTTTGGTTGTTTTTGCTACGATGTGTTACATTATCTCCCCCTTCGGAACATTTGTCCTCAAATGAATACTAAACTAGATAATATAGAGGGAGAGAGTTGCAAACCCTATGACTAAACAGTGAGAACTATGTTTCTGACTGAATTGAGTTCCGATAACATGAAAAAACGCTGAAAATGCAAGTACAAACTGAGGAAACATGATTTTGAGACTAAATTCATGCAGAATGATAGGAATACTGAAGAGGAACTATAAACTCAATCTGGAGTGCAATCGGAAGTAAATAGGTGAGGATACTTGGCTTTTATGGCTGCTTCTATTTCCCAAGTAGCTCTCTATACGGACTGACTCCTCCACAAAACCTTGACTAAAACGCCTTCTTTATTTCTCAACCTTTTAACCTGGCGGTCAAAAAATATAACTAGTACATCCTCATAAGAAAGACTATCTTTCACTGCCACACTCTCTAATGGCACTACAGAGGATGTATCACCCACATACTTCTTCAAGAGTGAGATATGGAAGACCGAATGCACTGCTGCTAATACTGCTGAAACTCTAACTCATATGTCACCTTGACAGCCCCTTTCAAGATTTTGTAAGGGCTTACATATCTAGGACAAAGCTTTCTTTTTTTTCCAAATCTCATCACCACTTTCATAGGTGAGACCATTAGAAAAACCAGAACATCAACTTGGAACTCTAGTTCCATTCTCATTACATCTGCATAAGAATTCTGAAAACTTTGGGCTTTCATAAGTCTATCTCTAATGATTTGATATTTCTCCATAGCATAAAGAACTTAATCTTGCCCTATCAAAGATGCCTCACGTACTTCAAACAAACCAACAGGAGATCTACATCTACGCCTATATAAAGCCTTATAGAGGGCCATCTGAATGCTAGAATAGTAGCTATTAGTGTAGGAAAACTCAATAAGAGGAAGGTTATCATCCCAACTACCTTCGATATCGATCACACAAACTCTCATCATATCCTCTATGGTCTGATTGGTACGCTCTGCCTCCACATCTTTAGGTGGATGAAAAGTTGTACGAAGGTGAACTTAAGTACCAAGACCTTTTTGAAAAGACATCCAGAAATGAGAGGTACACTGAGGACCTCGATCTGAGATGTTAAACAAAGGAACCCCATGTAACCTCACAATCTAATTAATGCAAAGCTTTGAATAGTCTTCTGCTGAATATGTAGTCTTTACCACCAAGAAGTAAGAAGACTTAGTCATCCTAACAACTATCACCCAAATGGAGTCATACTGTCTGCGAGTACACGGTAATCCTGTGATGAAGTCCATATTGATCACATCACACCTACAAATAGGAATATCGATCTCCTGAGTTAAAACCCCTGGTTTCTGATGTTCTACCTTGCCTTGCTGGCAATTGGGGAACTTACTCACAAAGTCTTCTATATCCCTTTTCTTGTCATTCAACCAATAGACTTTACGCAGATTGCGGTACATCTTAGTGGAACCTGGATGAATAGGATATCAAGAGTTATGGGCTTCTGCAAGAATATTCTTTCTCAACTAACCTATATCATTAACATACAATCTTCCCTGGTAGCAAAGCACCCTATCTCCTCCTTAGGAGAAAACCTCCACTCTCTGATTGTGGACTGTATCCTTAACTTCAAGCAAGATTAGATCAGTGTTTTGTTTTTCCTTAACCTCCACTATGAAAGAAGATTATTCCCCGTTCTGAACTATTACACCATTGTCTAGTATCTTGATAAGGCTAACTCCCATGCGAGCAAGCCTATGAACATCCTTCACTAGCTCCTTCCTTTCATCCTAAATATGGGCAACACTGCCCATAGATAATCAACTAAGAGCATTTTCTACTACATTCGTCTTACAAGGATGATAATGCACACTTGTATCATAATCCTTAAGGAACTTAATTCATCTCCACTGGCTAAAATTCAACTGTTTTGGGGTGAACATTACTGAAGGCTCTTATTATTAGTGAACTTACAAGTCACATTCAAGTCAAAACCATAAGGTATTACTATGAACTTTACTTATTGTTCACATATACTAATTTAACTTCACATAGAACATTTTAAGACTTAACTCAATAATTCAATCTAAGTCCACTAGTGTAATATACTTGTGAAGCCCCATAACCTCACACATACTTAGTAAACATATAGTGAGACCTCAAGCCTTAACACTCTATTTCATACATCAACTAATAGACAACTTCATTTATGCCTACAACACCTTCATCATATAGTCATTAAGACCAACATTGTGAATATGAGAACAAGATAACATCACATAGACTCATACAATGCACATCCTCATAACAAGTAGATAAATACTATCAGGCCATGAATAAAGACATAACCATTATAATACTGTAACGACCTGTTTAGTCATTTTGAGCAACATATTTCAATTCTGGAAAAACTGGCAGAAGCGACGGACCCCACGACAGACCGTCATGGGCACGACGGACCGTCGCAAGGTCTCGTTTCAAAACAGTTAGAAAATCTAAAATTGGGTACTGAAAATCGACTCTCTGAACTTCGTGACGGAATGGCAGGACGGACCGTCACAGGCGTGATAGACCATCATAGATTGTTCAGTGGAAATTGACTCTCTGACCTTTGCGACGACCTGCAGGACGGACCATCGCAGGCACGACGGCCCGTCATAGGTTGCACAAATCCCAGGCAGAATCGGATTTCCTTACACGTTTTAAGGGACGTTTTGGGACTATTCTTTCCTTAATTATAGATTTCGTGTGGTTATATTAATAACTAAAATTCTTGAGGGATAAAAGAGGTAACTTTGAGTTAATTAGTGGGGTATTATTGCCATCTTTTACACTTAATTATATGTTAACTAGGGTAAAAGAAAGAGGGTTTGAATAAAGAAAATAGAGAGAACAAGGAGAGAGAGAAATTGATCGATCAAAAGGCAGAGGGAATATCAAAGCTTGGGAAATTGCTTGTTGATTCCAATTCTTCGGTGGAGGTTGGTTATGGTTTTCATGCTTCATAAGTAAACTCTTAATAGTGAATGATATGTATTGGTAGTATTGTAAACCCTACTATATGCTTGATGGTATGTTTGCATGAATATGATTATGTGATTGTGATAAGATAAGCATGATGAAAATATTGAATCCCAAATCTTGAAAAGAAACTTTAATGTACATTATTAATGATGATGCCTTGGTATAGAAGAAGGCTTGATGAATTAAAGTAATGGGATTGATGATGCCTTGGAATAGAGAAGGCTTGATGATTTACAGAATGATATTAGTGGATCGGAGTGTCACATTCCGACACATAGAATTAGGGGATCGGAGTGTCACGTTCCGACACATAGTATTAGTGGATCGGAGTGTCACGTTCCGACACATAGAATTAGGGGATCGGAGTGTCACGTACCGACACATGTAGGGGATCGGAGTGTCACGTTCCGACACATGTAGGGGATCGGAGTGTCACGTACCGACACATGTAGGGGATCGGAGTGTCACGTTCCGACACATGTAGGGGATCGGAGTGTCACGTTCCGACACATACAATTAGGGGATCGGAGTGTCACGTTCCGACACATAGAATTAGGGGATCAAAGTGTCACGTACCGACACATAGTAGTAGGGGATCGGAGTGTCACGTACCGACACAAGAGGAGGAAAGATAATGAATATTGAAAGATGATAATATACTCAACTTAATATACTTAATTCCCAAATGTGTATGGTGTTGAGGCTTGAGCCCTCATGGATGAACTTGATGGTACTTAATGATGATTATAGTACTTGTTGTTGCTACATGTTGAGTTTTATAGTTGATTTACGATAATATTTGATATATACTGTTCCCTATTTTGAGTTGGCCGATGATATCTACTCAGTACCCGTGTTTTGTACTGACCCCTACTTTTATGTTTTTCTTCTTGTTATTTGTGGAGTGCAGCAAATGTGCCGTCATCTTCGACTCAACAGTAACTCAAGCCAGTCTTCGTCACACCGGATCTTCAGGGTGAGCTAACGCTTCTAGCTTGGACTGGATCTTCTCCATCATGTCTTGATGCCTTGAACTTCTGGCATGGACTAGCTTCTTATGTATTTTTTTAGCTTCTTAGAAACTCTTAGAATTAGTAGTTTAAAGTAGATGTTCTTGTGATGATGACTTCCAGATTTTGGGAATAATAGATGTTGAATAATAATAGTTATTGATTTTATTAATGAGTTTAAGTCTTCCGCATTACTTTATGTTGATATTACCTTGAAATGTTAAGGTTTAGATTTGTTGGTTCGCTCACATAGGAGGGTAAGTGTGGGTGCCAGTTCCGGCCCGGATTTGGGTCGTGACAAACTTGGTATCAGAGCATTAGGTTTGTTGGTCTCATCACACAAGAACAGGTCTAGTAGAGTCTTAAGGAATGGTAGGGGGACGCCTTTACTTTTCCTTGAGAGGCTATAAGACTTTAGGAAAATTTCACTCTTTCATTCTTTCTTTCGTGCTACTACTTGAGTCCAATTGGTATCTAGGCGATACGAATTGGTATCTGACCATCTTCACTCTCTTTCACGGATGTTTAGAACTAGAGCAACGACTACGTCAACACCAACACCGGCCAGACAAGAAACAACTGAGCCAGCCACTAGGGCTGTGGCTTGAGGAAGAACAGCGGCAAGGGGCCGTGGTAGAGGTCATGGGAGGACGTCCTCTAGAGGAAGAGGACGAGTACCAAGCCCATCTGGTACTAGGGCGGTGACTCCTCCACCGACTGAGGAAGTAGTAAGAGAAGGGGAGGATGGGGAAACTGAACAAGTGCAGAATGAGGGATTGCCACCCCAACCTACCCCAGAGATGATCAATCAGGTTCTGGCTTATCTCACTGGGTTGTCTGATCAAGGTCAGGCACCTCCAGTGTTTTCTGCGCCAACACCTCCGATTTCAGAAGTACAACATGCAGCCACTATGGCTCCTCGTATGGAGGCCTCATTGGACATAGGCACATTTCCACGTCTGACTACTGGGCTTATAATGACAAATGATCAGCATGAACTTTTCAGTAAGTTCTTGAAATTGAAACCTCCGGTCTTCAAGGGTGCTGATTCGGAGGATGCTTATGATTTTCTGGTTGACTGTCACGAGCTACTACACAAGATGGGTATAGTAGAACGGTTTGGTGTGGAGTTTGTGACTTATCAGTTTCAAGGGAACGCCAAAATGTGGTGGCGGTCACATATCGAGTGTCAACCAATAGAGGCACCACCTATGACTTGGGCCTCATTCTCTAGCCTGTTTATGGAGAAGTATATCCCCCGGACTTTGAGTGATAGGAAAAGGGATGAGTTCTTGAGCCTAGAGCAAGGTAGGATGTCGGTCAATGCTTATGAGGCTATGTTTCGTGCACTATCCAGATATGCCACTCAACTCTGTTTCAGTCCTCAAGAGCAGATACGCTGGTTTGTGAAGGGGTTGAGGTCAGAATTGCGGATTTCGGCCTTATAGGTAGCGGCAATGGCAAAATCCTTCCAAGAAGTAGTAGACTTTGTGATAGAAGTGGAAGGAGTGAAGCCAGACGACTTCACCACAACATCAACATCAAAAAGGTTTCGAAAGGGAGGTGAGTTTAATGGTTCTTACACTAGAGGACAGGGTTCGGGAAGTTACTCAGTCCGACCAATTCAGTCTTCACTACAGACTGTAGTTGGGGGACCACCTCAGACCGGTCAACACTTCTCCGAGGGGCCTATGCTTGACTCCAGAGAATGTTATTGATGTGGAGAGATTGGACATATTAGGAAAAATTGCCCCAGACAAAGTTATAGACCCCCAATAGCTAGAGGTAGATGTGGTCATGGTAGAGGCCGTTATTCTGGAGGACGTGGTGGTCGAGGTAATGGTGGTCACCAAAGTGGCCGAGGTAATGGGCAAAGTGAAGCTACTACATAACAAAATGGTAGGGGCAACAGACAGACGAACGATAGGGCCCATTGTTACGCTTTCCCTGGGCGGTCTGAAGCGGAGGCATCTGATGCTGTCATCACAGGTAATCTTCTGGTTTGTGATTGCATGGCTTCTGTATTATTTGATCCCGGATCCACATTTTCTTATGTATCTTCCTCATTTGCTAATGGTCTAAATTTACATTGTGAATTACTTGATATGCCTATTCGTGTCTCTACTCTGGTGGGTGAGTCTGTGGTAGTTGAAAAGGTATATAGGTCTTGTTTGTTAAACTTTGAAGGGAGCAACACTTATGTAGATTTGGTTATCTTAGAAATGGATGATTTTGATGTGATTCTAGGTATGACTTGGCTTTCTCCGCAATTTGCAATCTTTGATTGTAATGCTAAAACGGTGATGTTAGCCAAGCCTGGGACAGACCCGTTAGTGTGGGAGGGTGACTACACTTCCAATCCGGTGCGTATCATCTCCTTTCTTCGTGCTAAGAAAATGGTTAGTAAAGGGTGTTAGCTTTCTTTGCACATCTCAAGGATGACACTACCCAAGTACTTTCGATTGAGTCAGTTTCGGTGGTCCGTGAGTTTCTGGATGTGTTCCCTGCAGATCTTCCTGGTATGCCACCAGATAAGGATATTGATTTCTGTATTGACCTTGAACCGGGTACTCGCCCCATTTCTATACCCCCTTATAGAATGGCTCCCACGGAGTTAAGAGAGTTAAAAGCCAAACTTCAAGAGTTATTAAACAAAGGCTTTATTAGACCAAGTGCATCTCCTTGGGGTGCTCCGATTTTGTTTGTGAAGAAGAAGGATGGGAGTTTTCGAATGTGTATAGACTACAGACAACTAAACAAGGTAACCATAAAGAACAATCAGCCTCTTCCTCGCATTGATGACTTGTTCGATCAGTTACAAGGTGCTTGTGTCTTCTCTAAGATTGAATTGAGATCCGATTATCATCAATTGAAAATACGGGCAACGGATGTGCCAAAGACTGCTTTTCGAACAAGGTATGGGCATTACGAATTTTTAGTGATGTCTTTTGGTCTTACGAATGCCCCTGCTGCGTTCATGAGCTTGATGAACAGGATTTTTAAGCCATATTTGGACCTCTTCGTGATCGTATTTATTGATGATATACTGATATACTCAAAGAGCAAGAAGGAACATGAGGAGCATTTGAGAGTGGTATTGGAAATGTTGAGGGAGAAAAAGCTTTATGCCAAGTTCTCTAAGTGTGAGTTTTGGCTAGATGCAGTGTCCTTCTTGGGACACGTGGTTTCTAAGGATGGAGTGATGGTGGATCCTTCTAAGATTGAGACAGTGAAGAATTGGGTAAGACCTACTAATGTGTCAGAAATAAGGAGCTTTGTTGGGTTAGCTAGCTACTACCGCCGATTCGTCAAGGGATTGTCTTCTATTGCTTCCCAACTGACGAACTTGACTAAGCATAATGTTCCATTTGTATGGTCGGATGAGTGTGAGGAAAGCTTTCAGAAGCTCAAGACTTTGTTGACTACCGCACCTTCCTTACCTTGCCAGTAGAGGGTAAGAACTTCATTGTTTATTGTGATGCATCCTATTGTGGTTTGGGTGCAGTACTAATGCAAGAGAAGAGTGTGATTGCTTATGCTTCAAGACAATTAAAAGTGCATGAACGTAACTATCCAACTCATGATTTGGAATTGGCTGCGGTAGTGTTTGCATTAAAGCAATGGAGACACTATTTATATGGGGTTAAGTGTGAGATCTATACGGATCATCGTAGCCTACAGTATGTCTTTACTCAGAAAGATTTGAACTTAAGACAGAGGAGATGGATGGAGTTACTAAAGGACTATGATATCACTATCTTGTATCATCCGGGGAAGGCGAATGTTGTAGCGGATGCTTTAAGTAGGAAGGCGGGAAGCATGGGAAGTCTAGCTCACTTGCAAGCTTCTAGACGCCCATTGGCTAGAGAGGTTCAGACCTATCTAATGACTTGATGAGATTAGAAGTGAATGAGAAGGGAGGATTGTTGGCTTCTGTGGAGGCAAAATCTTCCTTTCTTGACAAGATTAAGGGAAGACAGTTCGATGATGAGAAACTGCGCAGAATCCAAGATAAGGTATTGCGAGGAGAGGATAAGGAAGCACAAATCGATGAGGAAGGTGTTTTGAGAATCAAGGGAAGGGTATGTGTACCCCGCGTGGATGATTTGATCAACACTATTCTGACAGAGGCTCATGGTTCAAGGTAATCTATACATCCGGGTGCAACCAAGATGTATCGTGACCTAAAGCAACACTTTTGGTGGAGTAGAATGAAGCGTGATATTGTTGACTTTATTGCCAAGTGTCTAAATTGTCAACAAGTAAAGTACGAACACCAAAGGCCCGAAGGAACACTTCAGAGAATGCCCATTCTGGAATGGAAATGGGAGAGAATTGCAATGGACTTTGTGGTTGGTCTTCCAAGGACAATGGGTAAGTATGACTCCATTTGGGTGATTGTTGATAGGTTAACTAAATCTGCTTATTTTATTCCGGTTAAGGTGACTTACAATGCCGAGAAATTAGCCAAGATCTATATCTCAGAAATCGTTCGATTTCATGGGGTTCCACTATCCATCATATCAGATAGAGGTACGCAGTTTACTTCTAAGTTTTGGAAAACATTGCATGCGGAATTGGGTACTAGGTTGGACCTTAGTACTGCGTTCCATCCTCAGACCGATGGTCAGTCTTAGCGAACGATTCAAGTGTTGGAGGATATGCTTCGTGCATGTGTGATAGAGTTTGGTGGTCATTGGGATAGCTTCCTACCCTTAGCGGAGTTTTCATACAATAATAGCTATCACTCAAGCATTGATATGGCTCCATTTGAAGCATTGTATGGTAGGAGATGTAGGTCTCCCATTGGTTGGTTTGATGCGTTCGAGGTTAGACCTTGGGGCACTGATCTCTTGAGGGATTCGATGGAAAAAGTGAAGTCTATTCAAGAAAAACTTCTAGCGGCGCAAAGTAGACAAAAAGAATATGCAGATCGAAAGGTTAGAGACTTAGAGTTCATGGAGGGTGAACAAGTCTTGTTGAAAGTTTCACCAATGAAAGGGGTGATGCGGTTTGGAAAAAGGGGTAAACTAAGTCCAAGGTACATTGGACCATTTGAAGTACTTAAGCGAGTAGGAGAGGTGGCTTATGAGTTAGTCTTGCCTCCAGGGCTGTCCGGAGTACATCCAGTATTCCATGTGTCGATGTTGAAAAGATACCATGGGGATGGAAACTATAATATCCGTTGGGATTCAGTTTTGCTTGACGAGAACTTGTCTTATGAGGAGGATCCTGTTGCTATTTTAGATAGAGAAGTTCGCAAGTTGAGGTCAAGAGAGATTGCATCCATCAAGGTGCAATGGAAGAATCGACCGGTTGAAGAAGCCACTTGGGAGAAGGAGACAGATATGCAAGAAAGATACCCACATCTATTTACAGATTCAGGTACTCATTTTTGCCCTTGTTTTCCTTCTTGTGATCGTTCGGGGACGAACGATGGGTAAATTGGTATCTACTGTAACGACCTATTTAGTCGTTTTGAGCAACAGATTTCAATTTTGGAAAAACTGGCAGAAGCGACGGACCCCACGATGGACAGTCATGGGAACGACGGACCGTCGCAGGGTCTCATTTCAAAACACTTAGAAAATCTGAAATTGGGTACTGAAAATCGACTCTCTGAATTTCGTGATGGAATGGCAGGACGGACCATCACAGGCGTGACGGACCGTCATAGATTGTTCAGTGGAAATTGACTCTCTGACCCTTGCGATGACCTGCAGGACGGAGCGTCGCAGGCACGACGGCCCGTCACAGGTTGCGCAAATCCCAGGCAGAATCGGATTTCCTTACACGTTTTAAGGGACGTTTTGGGACTATTCTTTCCTTAATTATAGATTTCGTGGGGTTATATTAATAACTAAAATTCTTGAGGGATAAAAGAGGTAACTTTGGGTTAATTAGTGGGGTATTATTGCCATCTTTTACACTTAATTATATGTTAACTAGGGTAAAAGAAAGAGGGTTTGAATAAAGAAAATAGAGAGAACAAGGAGAGAGAGAAATTGATCGATCAAGAGGCAGAGGGAATATCAAAGCTTGGGAAATTGCTTGTTGATTCCAATTCTTCGGTGGAGGTAGGTTATGGTTTTCATGCTTCATAAGTAAACTCTTAATAGTGAATGATATGTATTGGTAGTATTGTAAACCCTACTATATGCTTAATGGTATGTTTGCATGAATATGATTATGTGATTGTGATAAGATAAGCATAATGAAAATATTGAATCCCAAATCTTGAAAAGAAACTTTAATATACATTATTAATGATGATGCCTTGGTATAGAAGAAGGCTTGATGAATTAAAGTAATGGGATTGATGATGCCTTGGAATAGAGAAGGCTTGATGATTTACAGAATGATATTAGTGGATCGGAGTGTCACGTTCCGACACATAGAATTAGGGGATCGGAGTATCACGTTCCGACACATAGTATTAGTGGATCGGAGTGTCACGTTCCGACACATAGAATTAGGGGATCAGAGTTTCACGTACCGAAACATGTAGGGGATCGGAGTGTCACGTTCCGACACATGTAGGGGATCGGAGTGTCACGTACCGACACATGTAGGGGATCTGAGTGTCACGTTCCGACACATGTAGCGGATCGGAGTGTCACGTTCCGACACATAGAATTAGGGGATCGGAGTGTCACGTTCCGACACATAGAATTAGGGGATCGAAGTGTCACGTACCGACACATAGTAGTAGGGGATCAGAGTGTCACGTACCGACACAAGAGGAGGAAAGTTAATGAATCTTGAAAGATGATAATATACTCAACTTAATATACTTAATTCCCAAATGTGTATGGTGTTGAGGCTTGAGCCCTCATGGATGAACTTGATGGTATTTACTGATGATTATAGTACTTGTTGTTGCTACATGTTGAGTTTTATAGTTGATTTACGATAATATTTGATATATACTGTTCCCTATTTTGAGTTGGCTGATGATATCTACTCAGTACCCGTGTTTTGTACTAACCCCTACTTTTATGATTTTCTTCTTGTTATTTGTGAAGTGCAGCAAACGTGCCGTCATCTTCGACTCAACAGTAACTCAAGCCAGTCTTCGTCACACCGGATCTTCAGGGTGAGCTAACGCTTCTAGCTTGGACTGGATCTTCTCCTTCGTGTCTTGATGCCTTGAAATTCCGGCATGGACTAGCTTCTTATGTATTTTTTTAGCTTCTTAGAAACTCTTAGAATTAGTAGTTTAAAGTAGATGTTCTTGTGATGATGACTTCCAGATTTTGGGAATAATAGATGTTGAATAATAATAGTTATTGATTTTATTAATGAGTTTAAGTCTTCCGCATTACTTTATGTTGATATTACCTTGAAATGTTACGGTTTAGATTGGTTGGTTCGCTCACGTAGGAGGGTAAGTGTGGGTGCCAGTCGCGGCCTAGATTTGGGTCGTGACAAATACACTTTAGCTCACCATCCTAGAACTCGCTATGTAGCAACATGTTCAATGTCTAGGGGGTTAATTACTTCCACCTGTCCTAATAACATTCCTTAGGTCATTCTAGTTAGGGTCTTAGTCATTTACTTTCATTGTCCATTTTACTTTAGGGAAACTATAGTCTTAACTGACACTAAGACCATGGGTGATAAACATGGAATTTGGTGTTGTAGAGTCTTACACCAATGGAAGATCTTCTTACCTATGGAAGGTAGAAGAATAAAACATGCTAGCATACTAATTAAATTCACTTGCTATATCCTATGTGGCAAGCATAGTTATGGAACTTGGAGCCATATATGTGAAAACCCTCTTTATGACAAATGGGGCATTATAGTTATTAACTTATGGGAACCCTATTTATGCCTATTGAGGCATTGTAGTTATCCACATCATGAAGATTATGGTGACCTACCTTCCTACAATGGGAAGGGCCACCCCTCACTTCAAGTTCACTCAGTGCGAAGCTAAGTTCCTTTCATTAAAAAGCCTTTATGAACATTACTTTATAAAACATAGGCTTTAGGAGATTCACTCCCCATATTCTTAGCTCATATGTTATAGATGAGAAGTCCTTTCATCAACCTATATCATGTGAGAAAACCTTTAACATGGACATAGTATATTAAAGAACCTATCTAGCTTAGAATACTCTTGAGAACATCTTTCAAGAGGTCCTCTATTGACTAGATTATCATATATGTGTGTACATACTTATATGTGAGCAAACCATTCAAATAACTCATAAATGTCACACATGTTCATATATTAATAAAGAAGTCTATATGTGTAACTATATGAGCAATCCTTTCATATAGACACTTTAAGACACCACACACATTCATACTTCACATATCATATACTTAATATCATAGAAGAAAAGACATATTCATAACATATACATACATTTATTTTCATAAACATAGATAACCAACCCTATTAACCATCCTATCAAGGTACACATGTGCAATTCATAGACAAGGTCCCATACCCTTGTCTATACTAGTACACCTATAAAGTCATCCTAGTAAGGGAATGCATAACATACTTCACATATATTTACCTTGCATTCATAGTAGTAGACATTTTGTGAATTATGAGATCAGCCTTTCATTAGACACTACGAACCTTTACTACACTGTAAGCATTCATAATGTGAGTGTGTGTTCATTAGTAAACATGATTACCTAATGGATATCAAAAACACATTGAGGAGGCCACCCTTTTAATACCACAATGCGTCACGAAGCATAGACCACACAACACAATTTAGTGTAGGAAAAAAGACAATCTTCACATTACATTCAAGACTCCTAACCTTAGTTATTCACATATTCACATAGGGGTACATGGGTAGGGGTCATCAATCCTTAAAATATCATTAATGGAAGAATAGCCATACAACCTAGATCACAACTAGAATAGAAAAGTAGGCATATGTTTAACATAGTATAATCATCATAACCACACACTCATATATTCCTCAATTTGCTTTCAAGGCCATATTCAACAAATATATAATGACAATAAAGTAAACACCTCCACCGTAAGTGAACCATACCACATAATGACATATAAGGCTTCATCAACTATCAATATTATAAGAAAAGTTTAGAGGGAAAGCCATTCTTACCAATTCATTAACCTTTGATCATCATTCATCAATAAACATTTTTCATCATCAATACATTATAGGGAATAACTAAATATACATTTAGTCATGAAATTAACCATGTACAAGTCACTACAAGATTATACTATAACATAATACAAGGCATAACATAAATATTAGAAAACAGAGAGTCACAGATAAATTACTAATATTCTTTGCTTTAACCATGATTAACGTTCACAATATAATAATAATAAACACCTAGGGAAGTATCTAAAGATATAAAAATCAAGTCTAAATCATGGTTTATCTACCCTAATTTGCGATAACCTCACCTGCATATCATTATCAATTGATAGATTCGAAGAAGCTAAATCAATTCATACCAAGTCTTCTTTACTTTAATTGTGCAAGGTGCATACCCAAAATTACAACATGATATTAACTTAAGGCTGTAGCTACAGGCATCCTATCATAATCGAATTCCAATTTTATACATTATAAGATCAATTTTACAGTGAACACATAGAAATCTAATCTAGGCATGTTCAAATCTTCATACATCGATACACATGGATCCTTAATCATAAATTCATCATCAATACATGTAAATAGTTGTAGGCATAAGAAATTCAATGTAATAGAATCACAATCGAACCATTAAAAAGCCACGATCACAATGCCCATGCAAGGTCTAAATCGAGTTTGGGAAGGGACATGGGTTCTAATGAAATTGGATTGAATTTCACGTTAAAATCAATACATTAGTATCAATTCATCATGATTAAGCATTTGAAATCGTTTTTAGAAAGAGCCCATGTCTAGATTGAGAAAGGAGAAGTTTGAGCATGTACTCTCTTCTAAAACTATGAGATTCACTCTCTAGATGGAAGAATAGCTAGAGAAAAATGATAAACATACCTTAATATAGAAAAGAACCTCTAAAAATTGATTAAGAATCCATGGAAATACAATCTCCAAGAATTGCTTGAGCTTTACCTTCAATCGAGGTTATAGAGAGAATATTTTTGGAGGGAAAAGTCTAATTTGTAAGGGATTGGAAATGGCTTGATCACGTTTTTGATCACTTAATTACACCCAAAATAACCAAATCAACATATTAGGGTCATTATAGAACATGGGGTGAATTTTTCATTCACCTATTTAATGAAACATTCGTCAAGCAGCTTTTGACAGTCTGCACCAACGACCACAATAAACAGCCAATAGGTCCATCAACGGACCATTTGTGGCTTCATGGATTAGGTCCTTGGGCTGTTATTTGTCTGAGCCTAATTTGTTTTAAGTTTCAA